>NW_027490425.1:51382-318347 GCF_050948175.1 Xylocopa sonorina | reverse complement strand
TTAAATTCAGCTATCCGAGAAGGACTAGTCCCTCGGATAGACATCGCGCCGGGAATATTCTTCGGCAATGCGCTGGTGAAAGTACGAAAGGGCACGGCCATCGCGCGGGTAATTAACTCGACGGACGAGGTTGTCACGGTGGCCCTGCCTCCTTTGAAACTGGAGCCAGTGCCAACAATACCGCAGGAAGATAACTCCGCGCTCTTCCCGGTATTCTCAAGTTCTATCTCAAATTCCAAATCAAACCGTAATTCGGTAAATCCAAATTCAATTCCAGCCGCATCGAACGGCCTATCCCGAAAAGGGGAATCGTCTTTAAATATACCGCGTGCGACATCGGCACCTAATCACGGAACTCCTCTTTCCACTTCGAACGCCAACGTGCGAAATCTAACATACGCGCAAGTCGCGAAATCCATTAAGAAAACAACGTCGTCCGAAACCAAGCACCCTTCGAAATCTCGCTTGGAACAAGTTGTAAACTCGTTGCGATTAAGCCACCTCAACGACGAGGAAAAGGCGCACGTGATCCGTCTAGTCGAGAAAACACAGGATTTATTTTACGTAAACGGCGACAAGTTAGGTTGCACGACCGCAGCCACCCATAAAATACCCACCGTCGACGACAGGCCAATAAACGTAAAACAATACCGATTTCCCCCTGTTCACAAAGAGGAGATCCGCGACCAGGTGGAAAATTTATTGCAGAACGATGTCATCCGAAATTCCAAGTCTCCTTATAATTCACCGCTTTGGGTTGTCCCAAAGAAACCTGATTCTTCCGGGAAGAAACGATGGCGCGTAGTCATCGACTATCGCGCCTTGAACGAAAAATCTATCGCGGACGCGTACCCGCTACCTTCGATAACAGAAATATTAGACCAACTAGGCAGTGCTAAGTATTTTAGCACTTTCGATCTCGCCAGTGGATTCCATCAGATCCCGATGGAACCCGCTGACGCTCATAAAACAGCCTTCTCGACTCCTCATGGCCACTTCGAGTTTACGCGTATGCCATTCGGGCTAAAGAATGCGCCGGCCACTTTCCAGCGGTTAATGGACAATGTGCTCGCGGGACTACAGGGGAATGAATTATTTGTCTACTTGGATGATATAGTTGTCTATGCCAGTTCGCTTCGAGAGCACGAAACCAAATACGATAAGCTGACGCGACGATTGAGAGAGGCCAATCTGGTCCTTCAACCCGACAAGTGTGAGTTTCTCCGAAGGGAAGTGAGTTACCTCGGGCACATTATTAGTGAGGACGGTGTGAAACCCGATCCTTCGAAAGTAAGCGCTGTTCGAGATTTTCCTAGGCCCAGTAATCAAAAACAAATCAAACAGTTTTTAGGTCTCGCCGGATATTACAGACGTTTTATCTCGAATTTCTCCGCTATAACGAAACCACTTACCAATCTATTAAAGAAGGACGCACAATTCGTTTGGAGAAATGATCAGGAGAACGCATTTGTAAAATTACGCGACGCGCTGTGCGAGGCGCCGATCCTTCAATATCCCAATTTTAAGGAACCTTTTATTATTACCACGGACGCATCAGCGGATGCAATAGGCGCCGTAATCAGTCAGGGACGCATAGGACGCGACCTACCGATAGCATACACTTCGAGACTCCTAAATCCAGCCGAGAGAAACTACTCTACTATAGAAAAGGAGTGTTTAGCTATTGTTTATGCCGTACACCATTTTCGACCATATATCTACGGGAACCGTTTCACGCTTGTCACCGATCACCGTCCACTTATATGGATGAATTCGGTTAAAGACCCATCCAGTCGTCTCGTGCGGTGGAGGTTGAAGCTCGCCGAGTATGACTATGATATGATATACAAAGCAGGTAAATCAAATTCTAACGCAGACGCTCTATCTCGAAATCCTGTAAAAGTCTTTCCCATCACGCAATTCTCATCCTCGGACGAAGATATTTTTGATCCTTCGCCGCTTCCGCCAAAACGAAGAACGAACGAACCGCCACCCCCGCCTCCGCCTTCACCAAGTTCTGTCGATAATCGATCAGCACCCGATCCACTGCCTCGTAACATTCCTACCTTACCGACACCACAAACGACAGCCGGCAATACAGAAATGTACGTACCAGCAGCAGGAGAACACGTTAGGTACGAGCCTCTATTCAAATTTACCAGAGACACGATCGCGACTAGGCGCGATAACATCGTTATATTTATAACCCAATCGGGACAACCTTACGACGCGGGAGCAACACAGATCCAAAAAGCGGGAAAATTTTTCTTCGAAAAAAATAATATCAACCTAACCAAAGCTAAAGTCATTAAGATAGAAGATTACTTTCAAATTCAATTACCAATAATCGAGCACGAATCCAGAGCCATCGACTACAATATAGTTATAGAATCATTGAGATCTTTGTACGACGTAATCAGTGAATTACAATTAAAGACAATTAGCATCGCCCAAACTTCCTTAGATTCCATTCCATGGGCACAGATCCAACGCGCATTACAAGATCTATTATACGAAACACCAGTCCAAATAACGGTATGTCAAGGCTTGATCCATATTCCCCCGGAAGAAAAGAGATTAAAGATCATACAGGAGAATCACGACACTCCGATAGGAGGCCACAAAGGCGTTAATAAAACGTACTCGCGGATCAGAGAAAAGTATTACTGGCCGAATATGAAAAATCAAATTCAAGATTATATCGCTAAATGTAGAAGTTGTCAATCCGAAAAACTAGTACGCGTGAAAACCCGACAACCATTAACACTGACAGATACCCCGGGTTGCGCGTTCGACAAAATCTCGATGGACGTTATGGGTCCTCTTCCAACGACTCCTGACGGCTTTACAAACATCCTCACCATCCAGGACCTTTTGACCAAATACTCCCTAGCTATTCCTTTGAAACAAACAACTGCCGTAGATATCGCCGAAGCATTAATAACGGGATTTATTTGCAAATTCGGATGCCCGAAAGGCATTTTGACGGACCAAGGTTCGAATTTCATTAGCAGTTTAATTAAAGCGATCGCGATAAAGTTCAAAATCAAACAATACAGATCAACAGCCTTCCACCCACAGACGAATGGATCGGTCGAACGTTCACATCACGTTTTGGCCGAATATCTCAGACACTTCATTAGCGACAGTAACGACTGGGAAAGATGGCTGCCGTACGCCATGTTTTCTTATAATACCAGTGTCCACGAAGGAACATTATATACTCCGCATGAATTAGTTTTTGGAAAAATCGCGAGAACACCGTCTGACACTCCGTTTCAGGATAACACGGAAAACGAAACGTACTCCGACTACCTGATATATCTGAATGAAAAAATTACAAGATCACAACAAATTGCCAGGGAAAATCTCGATAATGCGAAACGTAGAGCGAAATTCTATTATGATAGAAAATTGAACGTTCAGAAATTCGAACAAGGTCAATGGGTCTTTCTACTCAGGGAACCTAATAAACATAAATTGCAATCACAATATGTTGGCCCGTACCGAATCGTCGAAGTTCTGAGCGACAATAATGTAAAAATAGCAATTAAGGGCCGCCATAAAATTGTTCACGCAAACAAATTAAAGTTATGCAAAAGAATGAGTGTGCTTGAATCGGAAGAGAAAAGGACTGAAAAGAATGTAAATAGTGCGACGATTTCCATAGACAAAAGTGATAATGGAATTAGTGTCCCAAGTGCCAGGTCAGTTATCCCAGGTCACTCCGCAAACACGAAACGAGACCGCCGCAATCTACCTGGCGAGGAAATCTCCAAGGGCAAGGCGCCAACCGGCAGTATCAGCAATTCCAACTCGTCATCAGACACGCATCCTCCAGACAGGAGATCTTGGCATTGCCAAGATTCCTTTTCCATGGGGGGAGGTGTAACGTCCGCCGAACCTCGCGGTACCTCCTTCACCCCCCGGCAGAGCCACACGCATCGCCTGTCGCCACCACAAAGACGAGCTTACCGAGTATGCGATCGCCGAGCTAAGGCAGCCACCCCCGCAACCAGGAGTTGGACCACACGACCGCGCTACGACACGTGCCTTCCAGACAGCTGGAGCACGACCGAACCACAGCCTCCGCACGAGGACCATTCCACGTATCAGGAAGAGTCGCCCGCCGTTACGCACCCGTATCCATACTTTGCATACCATTATAATTATAATTAAGCGAATCCTAGATTTTAAGCACACGACACTCCATGTACGTACACGACACAACACACACAAACTAGCGTAAGGCGTTTCATGTGTTATCCTAATTTTTAAGATCATAATTAACCGTAATAAGTAAGCGAAGCGCCCGAGCGAGCGCCCGACGCGCGCGGCTCACGCCGAACGCGCGCGCCCTACCACGACCGTCCACCCCACTCCGTGGGCCGAGCGTCCGCCCCACTCTGGGGACCCGCGACTCGCGCGCCCCGCGATCCGAGGAGGTCGCGGGCCCGCGAGCTGAGAGTCAGTACGAGTCATCCGCTCCAAGCGAGCGGACCTCCCTCAAATCCAATCTCTAGTTCGAGCCATTCGCTCCAAGCGAGCGCTCCTTTAACATAATCCAATCTTACTAGTTCAACTTAAACTCTAATTCAATTCAAGTCCTTATTCTAAACTCTAATTATCGTATCCTAGTACTTAGTCAACTTTAGCATAGGGAAGTATCAGTGTAAGCTTAGTTTTATTTAGAATATACTTTATTTTTACCAGTACTACAATTCTCATCATTCTAAATATTCCTTGCCTTATTATTATTATAAATTCATTCATTGCGAAGTCTTCCACGAGTTCACGCGTCTTCAAGAACATTCACAGGCTCCGAACTTTAGTCAAACTTGGTAATCGATCAGTTAGAGCGGACCGCCGCTTAGCTGCATCGACCCACAGCGAGGCTAGAGCAAGGACATTCGTCGATTTTCCATATTTCTGGACCGGTAAACTAGAGCGGACCGCCGCTTAGTGGACCCGTATCCGGACTTTTGGAAACCGACTCGAATGCGTCATTCCGGTGCAACTAAACGAACTCGCCGCGCGGGAAGGAAGAACTTCTTGCGTTCCCTTGTGCGCGGATACGTTGGCACAGCCGTGTGCATATACCACTGCAACGTCTCATCTTCCGCCGCACACCGATCGGACAGCCGTCCGGCATCGCCGCATCCATCGCCGATCCGCTTGACCGAGCCGATCCACCCCCGAGGTCAGCCCACCTGGGTACTCGTCCCGCTGACAATCACGCCTCACCGACCGTACGCAGGGATCATACCTGAGGGCGATCCGCGCCGACGACGATACCTGCAACAAGGGTACTAAATATTAGCAGCTGTCAAGAGATAAAAGGTAAGGTCATATTTTCTTGTCCACGTCCGTGCCTTTTTATACGTGTTTCGCGAGCCAGAAAGAACCCGGTCTTCGTCGCAATTCCGCGAGCCGAACCGTTCGAGGCTGCGTGTCGCTCCCGGTAAACGATAAGTTTTCGCGACCCGTGACGTGACACTAGCAAGGAAGTATCGCATTTACATTAATTTGAAGTGTAGACGAGGAATACATAACACTTCGCAAATCATATTATATCTTACCATGAAACATAGAAATGAGATGCGATATCGCGTTTTAAGAATCATAAGAACTCTATTGCTACAATACGTAGACATCTGCAAACGCTATTTCCTAGCGAGGAAGTATCGCATTCACATTCATTTGAAGTGTAGACGAGGAATACATAATACTTCGCAAATCATTTTATATCTTACCATGAGACATAGATATGAGATGCGATGTCGCGTTTTAAGAATCATATGATCTCTGTTGCTACGATACGTAGACATCTGTAAACGCTATTTCCTTGCAAGGAAGTGTCGCATTTACTTTCATATGAAGTGTAGACGAGGAATACATAACACTTCGCAAATCATATTATATCTTACCATGAAACATAGAAATGAGATGCGATATCGCGTTTTAAGAAGCATTAGAACTCTATCGCTACGATACCTAGACATCTGCAGACGCTATTTCCTAGCAAGGAAAGTTCGCATTTACATTCATTTGAAGTGTAGACGAGGAATACATAACACTTCGCAAATCATATTATATCTTACCATGAAACATAGAAATGAGATGCGATATCGCGTTTTAAGAAGCATTAGAAATCTATTGCTACGATACGCAGACATCTGCAAACGCTATTTCTTTGCAAGGAAGTGTCGCATTTACATTCATTTGAAGTGTAGACGAGGAATACATAACACTTCGCAAACCATATTATATCTTACCATGGAACATAGAAATGAGATGCGATATCGCGTTTTTCGAAGCATTTGAACTCTATTGCTACGATACGTAGACATCTGCAAACGCTCTTTCCTTGCAAGGAAGTGTCGCATTAACACTCATATGAAGTGTAGACGAGGAATGCATAGAACTTCGCAAATCATATTATATCTTACCATGAAAGATAGAAATGAGGTGCGATATCGCGTTTTAAGAAGCATTAGAAATCTATTGCTACGATACGTAGACATCTGCAAACGCTATTTCTTTGCAAGGAAGTGTCGCATTTACATTCATTTGAAGTGTAGCCGAGGAATACATTACACTTCGCAAATCATATTATATCTTACCATGAAACATAGAAATGAGATGCGATATCGCGTTTTAAGAAGCATTAGAACTCTATTGCTACGATAGGTAGACATATGCAAATGCTATTTCCTTGCAAGGAAGTGTCGCATTCACATTCATTTGAAGTGTAGACGAGGAATACATAACACTTCGCAAACCATATTATATCTTACCATGAAACATGGAAATAAGATGCGTTTTCGCGTTTTAAGAAGCATTAGAACACTATTGCTACGATACCTAGACATCTGCAGACGCTATTTCCTAGCAAGGAAATGTCGCATTTACATTCATTTGAAGTGTAGATGAGGAATACATAACACTTCGCAAATCATATTATATCTTACCATGAAACATAGAAATGAGATGCGATATCGCGTTTTAAGAATCATAAAAACTCTATTGCTACAATACGTAGACATCTGCAAACGCTATTTCCTTGCAAGGAAGTGTCGCATTTACATTCATTTGAATCGTAGATGAGGAATGCATAACACTTCGCAATGAATATTATATCTTATCAAGAAACATAGATATGAGATGCAATATCTCGTTTTAAGAAGCATTTGAACTCTATGGCTACGATACCTAGACACCTGCAGACGCTATTTCCTAGCAAGGAAGTGTCGCGTTTACATTCATTTCAAGTGTAGACGAGGAATACATTACACTTCGCAAATCATATTATATCTTACCATGAAACATAGAAATGAGATGCGATATCGCGTTTTAAGAGGCATTAGAAATCTATTGCTATGATACGTAGACATCTGCAAACGCTCTTTCCTTGCAAGGAAGAGTCGCATTAACATTCATATGAAGTGTAGACGAGGAATACACAACACTTCGCAAATCATATTATATCTTACCATGAAACATAGAATTGAGATCGATATCGCGTTTTTAAGAATCATAAGAACTGCATTGCTAGGATACGTAGACATCTGCACACCCTATTTCCTTGCAAGGAAGTGTCGCATTTACCTTCATTTGAAGTGTAGACGAGGAATACATAACACTTCGCAAACCATATTATATCTTACCATGAAACATAGAAATGAGATACGATATCGCGTTGTAAGGATCATAAGAACACTATTGCTACGATACGTAGACATCTGCAAACGCTATTTCCTAGCGAGGAAGTGTCGCAATCACATTCATTTGAAGTGTAGACGAGGAATACATAACACTTCGCAAATCATATTATATCTTACCATGAAACATAGAAATGAGTTGCGATACCGCGTTTTAAGAATCATAAGAACTATATTGCTACGATAGGTAGACATCTGCAAACGCTATTTCCTTGCAAGGAAGTGTTGCATTTACATTCATTCGATGTGTAGACGAGGAATACATAACACTTCGCAAATCATATTATATCTTACCATGAAACATAGAAATGAGATGCGATATCGCGCTTTAAGAAGCATTAGAACTCTATCGCTACGATACCTAGACATCTGCAGACGCTATTTTCTAGCAAGGAAGTGTCGCATTTACATTCATTTGAAGTGTAGATGAGGAATACATAACACTTCGCAAATCATATTATATCTTACCATGAAACATAGAAATGAGATGCGATATCGCGTTTTAAGAAGCATTAGAACTCTATTGCTACGATAGGTAGACATATGCAAATGCTATTTCCTTGCAAGGAAGTGTCGCATTCACATTCATTTGAAGTGTAGACGAGGAATACATAACACTTCGCAAACCATATTATATCTTACCATGAAACATGGAAATAAGATGCGTTATCGCGTTTTAAGAATCATAAGAACTCTATTGCTACGATACGTAGACATCTGCAAACGCTATTTCCTAGTGTAACGTCCGCCGAACCTCGCGGTACCTCCTTCACCCCCCGGCAGAGCCACACGCATCGCCTGTCGCCACCACAAAGACGAGCTTACCGAGTATGCGATCGCCGAGCTAAGGCAGCCACCCCCGCAACCAGGAGTTGGACCACACGACCGCGCTACGACACGTGCCTTCCAGACAGCTGGAGCACGACCGAACCACAGCCTCCGCACGAGGACCATTCCACGTATCAGGAAGAGTCGCCCGCCGTTACGCACCCGTATCCATACTTTGCATACCATTATAATTATAATTAAGCGAATCCTAGATTTTAAGCACACGACACTCCATGTACGTACACGACACAACACACACAAACTAGCGTAAGGCGTTTCATGTGTTATCCTAATTTTTAAGATCATAATTAACCGTAATAAGTAAGCGAAGCGCCCGAGCGAGCGCCCGACGCGCGCGGCTCACGCCGAACGCGCGCGCCCTACCACGACCGTCCACCCCACTCCGTGGGCCGAGCGTCCGCCCCACTCTGGGGACCCGCGACTCGCGCGCCCCGCGATCCGAGGAGGTCGCGGGCCCGCGAGCTGAGAGTCAGTACGAGTCATCCGCTCCAAGCGAGCGGACCTCCCTCAAATCCAATCTCTAGTTCGAGCCATTCGCTCCAAGCGAGCACTCCTTTAACATAATCCAATCTTACTAGTTCAACTTAAACTCTAATTCAATTCAAGTCCTTATTCTAAACTCTAATTATCGTATCCTAGTACTTAGTCAACTTTAGCATAGGGAAGTATCAGTGTAAGCTTAGTTTTATTTAGAATATACTTTATTTTTACCAGTACTACAATTCTCATCATTCTAAATATTCCTTGCCTTATTATTATTATAAATTCATTCATTGCGAAGTCTTCCACGAGTTCACGCGTCTTCAAGAACATTCACAGGCTCCGAACTTTAGTCAAACTTGGTAATCGATCAGTTAGAGCGGACCGCCGCTTAGCTGCATCGACCCACAGCGAGGCTAGAGCAAGGACATTCGTCGATTTTCCATATTTCTGGACCGGTAAACTAGAGCGGACCGCCGCTTAGTGGACCCGTATCCGGACTTTTGGAAACCGACTCGAATGCGTCATTCCGGTGCAACTAAACGAACTCGCCGCGCGGGAAGGAAGAACTTCTTGCGTTCCCTTGTGCGCGGATACGTTGGCACAGCCGTGTGCATATACCACTGCAACGTCTCATCTTCCGCCGCACACCGATCGGACAGCCGTCCGGCATCGCCGCATCCATCGCCGATCCGCTTGACCGAGCCGATCCACCCCCGAGGTCAGCCCACCTGGGTACTCGTCCCGCTGACAATCACGCCTCACCGACCGTACGCAGGGATCATACCTGAGGGCGATCCGCGCCGACGACGATACCTGCAACAAGGGTACTAAATATTAGCAGCTGTCAAGAGATAAAAGGTAAGGTCATATTTTCTTGTCCACGTCCGTGCCTTTTTATACGTGTTTCGCGAGCCAGAAAGAACCCGGTCTTCGTCGCAATTCCGCGAGCCGAACCGTTCGAGGCTGCGTGTCGCTCCCGGTAAACGATAAGTTTTCGCGACCCGTGACGTGACAAAACATAGAATTGAGATCGATATCGCGTTTTTAAGAATCATAAGAACTGCATTGCTAGGATACGTAGACATCTGCACACCCTATTTCCTTGCAAGGAAGTGTCGCATTTACCTTCATTTGAAGTGTAGACGAGGAATACATAACACTTCGCAAACCATATTATATCTTACCATGAAACATGGAAATAAGATGCGATATCGCGTTTTAAGAAGCATTAGAACACTATTGCTACGATACCTAGACATCTGCAGACGCTATTTCCTAGCAAGGAAGTGTCGCATTTACAATCATTTGAAGTGTAGACGAGGAATACATGACACTTCGCAAATCATATTGTATCTTACCATGAAACATAGAAATGAGATGCAATATCGCGTTTTAAGAAGCATTAGAAATCTTTTGCTACGATACGTAGACATCTGCAAACCCTATTTCCTAGCGAGGAAGTGTCGCATTCACATTCATTTGAAGTGTAGACGAGGAATACATAACACTTCGCAAACCATATTATATCTTACCATGAAACATAGAAATGAGATGCGATATCCCGTTTTAAGAAGCATTAGAACTCTATTGCTACGATAGGTAGACATATGCAAATGCTATTTCCTTGCAAGGAAGTGTCGCATTTACATTCATATGAAGTGTAGACGAGGAATACATAACACTTCGCAAATCATATTATATCTTACCATGAAACATAGAAATGTGATGCGATATCGCGTTTTAATAAGCATTAGAACTCTACTGCTACGATAGGTAGACATCTGCAAACGCTATTTCCTTGCAAGGAAGTGTCGCATTTACATTCATTTGAAGTGCAGTCGAGAAATACATAACACTTCGCAAATCATATTATATCTTACCATGAAACATAGAAATGAGATGCGATATCCCGTTTTAAGAAGCATTAGAACTCTATTGCTACGATAGGTAGACATATGCAAATGCTATTTCCTTGCAAGGAAGTGTCGCGTTTACATTCATTTCAAGTGTAGACGAGGAATACATTACACTTCGCAAATCATATTATATCTTACCATGAAACATAGAATTGAGATGCGATATCGCGTTTTAAGAGGCATTAGAAATCTATTGCTATGATACGTAGACATCTGCAAACGCTCTTTCCTTGCAAGGAAGTGTCGCATTTACAATCATTTGAAGTGTAGACGAGGAATACATGACACTTCGCAAATCATATTGTATCTTACCATGAAACATAGAAATGAGATGCAATATCGCGTTTTAAGAAGCATTAGAAATCTTTTGCTACGATACGTAGACATCTGCAAACCCTATTTCCTAGCGAGGAAGTGTCGCATTCACATTCATTTGAAGTGTAGACGAGGAATACATAACACTTCGCAAACCATATTATATCTTACCATGAAACATAGAAATGAGATGCGATATCCCGTTTTAAGAAGCATTAGAACTCTATTGCTACGATAGGTAGACATATGCAAATGCTATTTCCTTGCAAGGAAGTGTCGCATTTACATTCATATGAAGTGTAGACGAGGAATACATAACACTTCGCAAATCATATTATATCTTACCATGAAACATAGAAATGTGATGCGATATCGCGTTTTAATAAGCATTAGAACTCTACTGCTACGATAGGTAGACATCTGCAAACGCTATTTCCTTGCAAGGAAGTGTCGCATTTACATTCATTTGAAGTGCAGTCGAGAAATACATAACACTTCGCAAATCATATTATATCTTACCATGAAACATAGAAATGAGATGCGATATCCCGTTTTAAGAAGCATTAGAACTCTATTGCTACGATAGGTAGACATATGCAAATGCTATTTCCTTGCAAGGAAGTGTCGCGTTTACATTCATTTCAAGTGTAGACGAGGAATACATTACACTTCGCAAATCATATTATATCTTACCATGAAACATAGAAATGAGATGCGATATCGCGTTTTAAGAGGCATTAGAAATCTATTGCTATGATACGTAGACATCTGCAAACGCTCTTTCCTTGCAAGGAAGAGTCGCATTAACATTCATATGAAGTGTAGACGAAGAATACACAACACTTCGCAAATCATATTATATCTTACCATGAAACATGGAAATGAGATGCGATATCGCGTTTTAAGAAGCATTAGAACTCTATTGCTACGATACGTAGACATCTGCTAACGCTATTTCTTTGCAAGGAAGTGTCGTATTTACATTCATTTGAAGTGTAGACGAGGAATACATAACACTTCGCAAATCATATTATATCTTGCCATGAAACATAGAAATGAGGTGCGATATCGCGCTTTAAGAAGCATTAGAACTCTATCGCTACGATACCCAGACATCTGCAGACGCTATTTCCTAGCAAGGAAGTGTCGCATTTACATTCATTTGAAGTGTAGACGAGGAATACATAATACTTCGCAAATCATATTATATCTTACCATGAAACATAGAAATGAGATACGATATCGCGTTGTAAGAATCATAAGAACACTATTGCTACGATACGTAGACATCAGCAAACGCTATTTCCTAGCGAGGAAGTGTCGCATTCACATTCATTTGAAGTGTAGACGAGGAATACATATCACTTCGCAAACCATATTACATCTTACCATGAAACATAGAATTGAGATCGATATCGCGTTTTTAAGAATCATAAGAACTGCATTGCTAGGATACGTAGACATCTGCACACCCTATTTCCTTGCAAGGAAGTGTCGCATTTACCTTCATTTGAAGTGTAGACGAGGAATACATAACACTTCGCAAACCATATTATATCTTACTATGAAACATAGAAATGAGTTGCGATATCGCGTTTTAAGAATCATAAGAACTCTATTGCTACGATACGTAGACAACTGCAAACGCTATTTCCTTGCAAGGATGTGTCGCATTTACAATCATTTGAAGTGTAGACGAGGAATATATAACACTTCGCAATTCATATTATATCTTATCATGAAACATATGTATGAGATGCAATATCTCGTTTTAAGAAGCATTTGAACTCTATTGCTTCGGTACCTAGACATCTGCAGACGCTATTTCCTAGCAAGGAAGTGTCGCATTTACATTGATTTGAAGTGTAGACGAGAAATACATAACACTTCGCAAATCATATTATATCTTACCATGAAACATAGAAATGAGATGCGATATCGCGTTTTAAGAAGCATTAGAAAGCTATTGCTACGACACGTAGACATCTGCAAACGCTATTTCCTAGCGAGGAAGTGTCGCATTTACATTCATTTGAATCGTAGACGAGGAATGCATAACACTTCGCAATGAATATTATATCTTATCATGAAACATAGAAATGAGATGCGATATCGCGTTTTAAGAAGCATAAGAACTCTATTGCTACGATACGTAGACATCTGCAAACGCTATTTCCTAGCGAGGAAGTATCGCATTCACATTCATTTGAAGTGTAGACGAGGAATACATAACACTTCGCAAATCATTTTATATCTTACCATGAAACATAGAAATGAGATGCGATGTCGCGTTTTAAGAATCATATGATCTCTGTTGCTACGATACGTAGACATCTGTAAACGCTATTTCCATGCAAGGAAGTGTCGCATTTACTTTCATTTGAATCGTAGACGAGGAATGCATAACACTTCGCAAAGAATATTATATCTTACCATGAAACATAGAAATGAGATGCGATTTCGCGTTTTAAGAAGCATTAGAAAGCTATTGCTACGATACGTAGACATCTGCAAACGCTATTTCCTTGCAAGGAAGTCTCGCATTTACTTGCATTTGAATCGTAGACGAGGAATGCATAACACTTCGCAATGAATATTATATCTTATCATGAAACATAGATATGAGATGCAATATCTCGTTTTAAGAAGCATTTGAACTCTATTGCTTCGATACGTAGACATCTGCAAACGCTATTTCCTTGCAAGGAAGTGTCGCATTTACATTCATTTGAAGTGTAGACGAGGAATACATAACACTTCGCAAATCATATTATATTTTACCATGAAACATAGAAATGAGATGCGATATCGCGTTTTAAGAAGCATTAGAAAGCTATTGCTACGATCCGTAGACATCTACAATCGCTATTTCCTAGCGAGGAAGTATCGCATTCACATTCATTTGAAGTGTAGACGAGGAATACATAACACTTCGCAAATCATGTTATATCTTACCATGAAACATAGAAATGAGATGCGAAATCGCGTTTTAAGAATCATATGAACTCTATTGCTACGATACGTAGACATCTGCAAACGCTATTTCCTAGCGAGGAAGTGCCGCATTCACATTCATTTGAAGTGTAGACGAGGAATACATAACACTTCGCAAATTATATTATATCTTACCATGAAACATAGAAATGAGATGCGATATCGCGTTTTAAGAAGCATTAGAATTCTACTGCTACGATAGGTAGACATCTGCAAACGCTATTCCCTTGCAAGGAAGTGTCGCATTTACATTCATTTGAAGTGTAGACGAGGAATACATAAAACTTCGCAAATCATATTATATCTTACCATGAAACATAGAAATGAGATGCAATATCTCGTTTTAAGAAGCATTTGAACTCTATTGCTTCGATACGTAGACATCTGCAAACGCTATTTCCTTGCAAGGAAGTGTCGCATTTACATTCATTTCAAGTGTAGAGGAGGAATACATAACACTTCGCAAGTCATATTACATCTTACCATGAAACATAGAAATGAGATGCGATATCGCGTTTTAAGAAGCATAAGAACTCTATTGCTACGATACCTAGACATCTGTAGACGCTATTTCCTAGCAAGGAAGTGTCGCATTTACATTCATTTGAAGTGTAGACGAGGAATACATAACACTTCGCAAATCATATTACATCTTACCATGAAACATAGAAATGAGATGCGATATCGCGTTTTAAGAAGCTATAGAACTCTATTGCTACGATACCTAGACATCTGCAGACACTATTTCCTAGCAAAGAATTGTCGCATTTACATTCATTTGAAGTGTAGACGAGGAATACATAACACTTCGCAAATCATATTACATCTTACCATGAAACATAGAAATGAGATGCGATATCGCGTTTTAAGAAGCTATAGAACTCTATTGCTACGATACCTAGACATCTGCAGACACTATTTCCTAGCAAAGAATTGTCGCATTTACATTCATTTGAAGTGTAGACGAGGAATACATGACACTTCGCAAATCATATTATATCTTACCATGAAACATAGAAATGAGATGCGATATCGCGTTTTAAGAAGCATTAGAAAGCTATTGCTACGATACGTAGACATCTACAATCGCTATTTCCTAGCGAGGAAGTATCGCATTCACATTCATTTGAAGTGTAGACGAGGAATACATAACACTTCGCAAATTATATTATATCTTACCATGAAACATAGAAATGAGATGCGATATCGCGTTTTAAGAATCATATGAACTCTATTGCTACGATACGTAGACATCTGCAAACGCTATTTCCTAGCGAGGAAGTGTCGCATTCACATTCATTTGAAGTGTAGACGAGGAATACATAACACGTCGCAAATCATATTATATCGTACCATGAAACATAGAAATGAGATGCGATATCGCGTTTTAAGAAGCATTAGAATTCTATTGCTACGATAGGTAGACATCTGCAAACGCTATTGCCTTGCAAGGAAGTGTCGCATTTACATTCATTTGAAGTGTAGACGAGGAATACATAACACTTCGCAAATCATATTATATCTTACCATGAAACATAGAAATGAGATGCGATATCGCGTTTTAGGAAGCATTAGGACACTATCGCTACGATACCTAGACATCTGCAGACGCTATTTCCTAGCAAGGAAGTGTCGCATTTACATTCATTTGAAGTGTAGACGAGGAATACATAACACTTCGCAAATCGTATTATATCTTACCATGAACCATAGAAATGCGATGCGATATCGCGTTTTAAGAATCATAAGAACTCTATTGCTACGATACGTAGACATCTGCAAACGCTATTTCCTAGCAAGGAAGTATCGCATTTACATTAATTTGAAGTGTAGACGAGGAATACATAACACTTCGCAAATCATATTATATTTTACCATGAAACATAGAAATGAGATGCGATATCGCGTTTTAAGAAGCATTAGAAAGCTATTGCTACGATCCGTAGACATCTACAATCGCTATTTCCTAGCGAGGAAGTATCGCATTCACATTCATTTGAAGTGTAGACGAGGAATACATAACACTTCGCAAATCATGTTATATCTTACCATGAAACATAGAAATGAGATGCGAAATCGCGTTTTAAGAATCATATGAACTCTATTGCTACGATACGTAGACATCTGCAAACGCTATTTCCTAGCGAGGAAGTGCCGCATTCACATTCATTTGAAGTGTAGACGAGGAATACATAACACTTCGCAAATTATATTATATCTTACCATGAAACATAGAAATGAGATGCGATATCGCGTTTTAAGAAGCATTAGAATTCTACTGCTACGATAGGTAGACATCTGCAAACGCTATTCCCTTGCAAGGAAGTGTCGCATTTACATTCATTTGAAGTGTAGACGAGGAATACATAAAACTTCGCAAATCATATTATATCTTACCATGAAACATAGAAATGAGATGCAATATCTCGTTTTAAGAAGCATTTGAACTCTATTGCTTCGATACGTAGACATCTGCAAACGCTATTTCCTTGCAAGGAAGTGTCGCATTTACATTCATTTCAAGTGTAGAGGAGGAATACATATGTAACGTCCGCCGAACCTCGCGGTACCTCCTTCACCCCCCGGCAGAGCCACACGCATCGCCTGTCGCCACCACAAAGACGAGCTTACCGAGTATGCGATCGCCGAGCTAAGGCAGCCACCCCCGCAACCAGGAGTTGGACCACACGACCGCGCTACGACACGTGCCTTCCAGACAGCTGGAGCACGACCGAACCACAGCCTCCGCACGAGGACCATTCCACGTATCAGGAAGAGTCGCCCGCCGTTACGCACCCGTATCCATACTTTGCATACCATTATAATTATAATTAAGCGAATCCTAGATTTTAAGCACACGACACTCCATGTACGTACACGACACAACACACACAAACTAGCGTAAGGCGTTTCATGTGTTATCCTAATTTTTAAGATCATAATTAACCGTAATAAGTAAGCGAAGCGCCCGAGCGAGCGCCCGACGCGCGCGGCTCACGCCGAACGCGCGCGCCCTACCACGACCGTCCACCCCACTCCGTGGGCCGAGCGTCCGCCCCACTCTGGGGACCCGCGACTCGCGCGCCCCGCGATCCGAGGAGGTCGCGGGCCCGCGAGCTGAGAGTCAGTACGAGTCATCCGCTCCAAGCGAGCGGACCTCCCTCAAATCCAATCTCTAGTTCGAGCCATTCGCTCCAAGCGAGCACTCCTTTAACATAATCCAATCTTACTAGTTCAACTTAAACTCTAATTCAATTCAAGTCCTTATTCTAAACTCTAATTATCGTATCCTAGTACTTAGTCAACTTTAGCATAGGGAAGTATCAGTGTAAGCTTAGTTTTATTTAGAATATACTTTATTTTTACCAGTACTACAATTCTCATCATTCTAAATATTCCTTGCCTTATTATTATTATAAATTCATTCATTGCGAAGTCTTCCACGAGTTCACGCGTCTTCAAGAACATTCACAGGCTCCGAACTTTAGTCAAACTTGGTAATCGATCAGTTAGAGCGGACCGCCGCTTAGCTGCATCGACCCACAGCGAGGCTAGAGCAAGGACATTCGTCGATTTTCCATATTTCTGGACCGGTAAACTAGAGCGGACCGCCGCTTAGTGGACCCGTATCCGGACTTTTGGAAACCGACTCGAATGCGTCATTCCGGTGCAACTAAACGAACTCGCCGCGCGGGAAGGAAGAACTTCTTGCGTTCCCTTGTGCGCGGATACGTTGGCACAGCCGTGTGCATATACCACTGCAACGTCTCATCTTCCGCCGCACACCGATCGGACAGCCGTCCGGCATCGCCGCATCCATCGCCGATCCGCTTGACCGAGCCGATCCACCCCCGAGGTCAGCCCACCTGGGTACTCGTCCCGCTGACAATCACGCCTCACCGACCGTACGCAGGGATCATACCCGAGGGCGATCCGCGCCGACGACGATACCTGCAACAAGGGTACTAAATATTAGCAGCTGTCAAGAGATAAAAGGTAAGGTCATATTTTCTTGTCCACGTCCGTGCCTTTTTATACGTGTTTCGCGAGCCAGAAAGAACCCGGTCTTCGTCGCAATTCCGCGAGCCGAACCGTTCGAGGCTGCGTGTCGCTCCCGGTAAACGATAAGTTTTCACGACCCGTGACGTGACACATAACACTTCGCAAGTCATATTACATCTTACCATGAAACATAGAAATGAGATGCGATATCGCGTTTTAAGAAGCATAAGAACTCTATTGCTACGATACCTAGACATCTGTAGACGCTATTTCCTAGCAAGGAAGTGTCGCATTTACATTCATTTGAAGTGTAGACGAGGAATACATAACACTTCGCAAATCATATTACATCTTACCATGAAACATAGAAATGAGATGCGATATCGCGTTTTAAGAAGCTATAGAACTCTATTGCTACGATACCTAGACATCTGCAGACACTATTTCCTAGCAAAGAATTGTCGCATTTACATTCATTTGAAGTGTAGACGAGGAATACATAACACTTCGCAAATCATATTACATCTTACCATGAAACATAGAAATGAGATGCGATATCGCGTTTTAAGAAGCTATAGAACTCTATTGCTACGATACCTAGACATCTGCAGACACTATTTCCTAGCAAAGAATTGTCGCATTTACATTCATTTGAAGTGTAGACGAGGAATACATGACACTTCGCAAATCATATTATATCTTACCATGAAACATAGAAATGAGATGCGATATCGCGTTTTAAGAAGCATTAGAAAGCTATTGCTACGATACGTAGACATCTACAATCGCTATTTCCTAGCGAGGAAGTATCGCATTCACATTCATTTGAAGTGTAGACGAGGAATACATAACACTTCGCAAATTATATTATATCTTACCATGAAACATAGAAATGAGATGCGATATCGCGTTTTAAGAATCATATGAACTCTATTGCTACGATACGTAGACATCTGCAAACGCTATTTCCTAGCGAGGAAGTGTCGCATTCACATTCATTTGAAGTGTAGACGAGGAATACATAACACGTCGCAAATCATATTATATCGTACCATGAAACATAGAAATGAGATGCGATATCGCGTTTTAAGAAGCATTAGAATTCTATTGCTACGATAGGTAGACATCTGCAAACGCTATTTCCTTGCAAGGAAGTGTCGCATTTACATTCATTTGAGGTGTAGACGAGGAATACATAACACTTCGCAAATCATATTATATCTTACCATGAAACATAGAAATGAGATGCGATATCGCGTTTTAGGAAGCATTAGGACACTATCGCTACGATACCTAGACATCTGCAGACGCTATTTCCTAGCAAGGAAGTGTCGCATTTACATTCATTTGAAGTGTAGACGAGGAATACATAACACTTCGCAAATCGTATTATATCTTACCATGAACCATAGAAATGCGATGCGATATCGCGTTTTAAGAATCATAAGAACTCTATTGCTACGATACGTAGACATCTGCAAACGCTATTTCCTAGTGTAACGTCCGCCGAACCTCGCGGTACCTCCTTCACCCCCCGGCAGAGCCACACGCATCGCCTGTCGCCACCACAAAGACGAGCTTACCGAGTATGCGATCGCCGAGCTAAGGCAGCCACCCCCGCAACCAGGAGTTGGACCACACGACCGCGCTACGACACGTGCCTTCCAGACAGCTGGAGCACGACCGAACCACAGCCTCCGCACGAGGACCATTCCACGTATCAGGAAGAGTCGCCCGCCGTTACGCACCCGTATCCATACTTTGCATACCATTATAATTATAATTAAGCGAATCCTAGATTTTAAGCACACGACACTCCATGTACGTACACGACACAACACACACAAACTAGCGTAAGGCGTTTCATGTGTTATCCTAATTTTTAAGATCATAATTAACCGTAATAAGTAAGCGAAGCGCCCGAGCGAGCGCCCGACGCGCGCGGCTCACGCCGAACGCGCGCGCCCTACCACGACCGTCCACCCCACTCCGTGGGCCGAGCGTCCGCCCCACTCTGGGGACCCGCGACTCGCGCGCCCCGCGATCCGAGGAGGTCGCGGGCCCGCGAGCTGAGAGTCAGTACGAGTCATCCGCTCCAAGCGAGCGGACCTCCCTCAAATCCAATCTCTAGTTCGAGCCATTCGCTCCAAGCGAGCACTCCTTTAACATAATCCAATCTTACTAGTTCAACTTAAACTCTAATTCAATTCAAGTCCTTATTCTAAACTCTAATTATCGTATCCTAGTACTTAGTCAACTTTAGCATAGGGAAGTATCAGTGTAAGCTTAGTTTTATTTAGAATATACTTTATTTTTACCAGTACTACAATTCTCATCATTCTAAATATTCCTTGCCTTATTATTATTATAAATTCATTCATTGCGAAGTCTTCCACGAGTTCACGCGTCTTCAAGAACATTCACAGGCTCCGAACTTTAGTCAAACTTGGTAATCGATCAGTTAGAGCGGACCGCCGCTTAGCTGCATCGACCCACAGCGAGGCTAGAGCAAGGACATTCGTCGATTTTCCATATTTCTGGACCGGTAAACTAGAGCGGACCGCCGCTTAGTGGACCCGTATCCGGACTTTTGGAAACCGACTCGAATGCGTCATTCCGGTGCAACTAAACGAACTCGCCGCGCGGGAAGGAAGAACTTCTTGCGTTCCCTTGTGCGCGGATACGTTGGCACAGCCGTGTGCATATACCACTGCAACGTCTCATCTTCCGCCGCACACCGATCGGACAGCCGTCCGGCATCGCCGCATCCATCGCCGATCCGCTTGACCGAGCCGATCCACCCCCGAGGTCAGCCCACCTGGGTACTCGTCCCGCTGACAATCACGCCTCACCGACCGTACGCAGGGATCATACCTGAGGGCGATCCGCGCCGACGACGATACCTGCAACAAGGGTACTAAATATTAGCAGCTGTCAAGAGATAAAAGGTAAGGTCATATTTTCTTGTCCATGTCCGTGCCTTTTTATACGTGTTTCGCGAGCCAGAAAGAACCCGGTCTTCGTCGCAATTCCGCGAGCCGAACCGTTCGAGGCTGCGTGTCGCTCCCGGTAAACGATAAGTTTTCGCGACCCGTGACGTGACACGAACTTTTTGGTGACAGCGGTGGGATACTGCACGTTATTCCTTTCCGGAAATTCCGCCTGTGATAAGGGATACGACAGCCATGGCCACGCGAACACCGACAAAGACACGGCAACAGCCACCCCGAGGCGCCGCCGCCGCCGCTACGGGCATCGAATCGGATCGCGATAAACGTCCAACGCGTCGTCTAGATTACCAAGACGCGCTCGCCGACCCGATCACACGTGAAATCGATACCTCTGATACCGAGAAAACCGTTGAATCGAATAGAACCGTAGACAATACGATATTCTTGATGCAACAGATCGAGGATTTACGCCGAGAATTAGCTTCTGTTCGCCGTTCGCAGGACATAACGCGATCGGACACTGTCCCATTAGACATCCCGCGATTAAACGCAACGCAATCCGCATCAAATTCACATACGGAAACAGCAGGCCCTCAACACGACGAACTATCGTTGAAACAGGCGTTAGAATCCGTACCCAATTATGATGGGAACAATATGCCGGTACTTCAATTCACGCGAGCATGTAAACGCGCGTATGAGTTGATACCGAATGGCTGCGAACGTACATTCACAAGATTGATCAAAGGTAAACTCAAAGGCCGCGCATATTTCGCTGTAGAAGACGAACCGTGCCAGACGATCCTGGAACTCACGGATATCCTCCGTCACTCGTTCGGAAGCATTCGTTCTGCTAATCATTATCGCGGCGAAATGACGAACATTTATATGAGGCAGACGGAACATATTTTAGATTACATTAGCCGCGTAAAAGATCTACGCACCGCGATTATAGATTGCGAACGCATAAACCCCTACGCGACACAGAACCTAACGTCGGATATCGACGAATTAACCCTCCAAAGCTTCACGGATGGTTTAATACCAGAAATTCGCGTTCCTTTGTCCGCGCACGTCATTAGAACTCCTCAAGAAGCATTTTCACGCGCTCGCGAGTTGTTCAAGAAATACGAATTAGATTGCGATAGACTGCGGAATCCGCGTCCCCGCGTTGAACCCCGTGAAAGGCGTCCGGAAATAACATGCCAAGTTTGCAATAATCCGGGACATTCAGCAAGGGATTGCCGCTCCAGGGTTTACCCGTCTCAACAATGGCAGACGCCCCGCCGGGAATATTATAATCGTTCGGCTTATCCCAGGGATAACTACACCCCGTCGCCGAGGCCATTAGTAGATTCAGCGCGACAAACCACTCCCCAGGACGCGAAATTTTGCAGATACTGCAAAACAGCAGGCCACGAAATTAATGAATGCAGGAAGCGTCAGTTTTACAATACCAGGTACTCGGGAAACGGGAACGGCCTCCCGCCGCGCCGCGAGACGGGACGCGAGGCCCCTTCGAACGTACACGCTCTCGCTATGAACGACCAACAATTAGTACCGAACGCCGAAACGCAGCAATAAACCTGACCGGAAAGACTAATACGCCGAGCGTTATCTTAACTTCAAGCGCGCTAATTAAGCCGACAGAGTTTATGGTAGATACAGGTGCCGAGATAAATGTTATCAAACGCTCCGCGTTGTCGTCTGCCGCAAGGATAGATTGCTCGGAAACAGTCGTAATCACCGGAGTAACAAACGGGAAAACGACGACCGTAGGCACCGTTAATATTGTATTATTCGATCGAGTAGTGCCGTTCAACGTCGTGAACGACGATTTCCCCCTCGGCCCAGACGGCATCCTAGGATCCGGTTTCTGTGCCGACGCGGAAATTTCCTTTCCAAAAGGTCACGTTAGATGGAACGGAAAAACGATCCCGTTCAAACGTGAAATTAGCAGCACGGAAAACGAAGTTCCTCCGGTACCACCGAAAACGAAGCCGGAATTTAACGATAAGATATCCATACCCCCGCGAATGAACGTCGGAATTAAGATTCGCGTATTAAATTCAGCTATCCGAGAAGGACTAGTCCCTCGGATAGACATCGCGCCGGGAATATTCTTCGGCAATGCGCTGGTGAAAGTACGAAAGGGCACGGCCATCGCGCGGGTAATTAACTCGACGGACGAGGTTGTCACGGTGGCCCTGCCTCCTTTGAAACTGGAGCCAGTGCCAACAATACCGCAGGAAGATAACTCCGCGCTCTTCCCGGTATTCTCAAGTTCTATCTCAAATTCCAAATCAAACCGTAATTCGGTAAATCCAAATTCAATTCCAGCCGCATCGAACGGCCTATCCCGAAAAGGGGAATCGTCTTTAAATATACCGCGTGCGACATCGGCACCTAATCACGGAACTCCTCTTTCCACTTCGAACGCCAACGTGCGAAATCTAACATACGCGCAAGTCGCGAAATCCATTAAGAAAACAACGTCGTCCGAAACCAAGCACCCTTCGAAATCTCGCTTGGAACAAGTTGTAAACTCGTTGCGATTAAGCCACCTCAACGACGAGGAAAAGGCGCACGTGATCCGTCTAGTCGAGAAAACACAGGATTTATTTTACGTAAACGGCGACAAGTTAGGTTGCACGACCGCAGCCACCCATAAAATACCCACCGTCGACGACAGGCCAATAAACGTAAAACAATACCGATTTCCCCCTGTTCACAAAGAGGAGATCCGCGACCAGGTGGAAAATTTATTGCAGAACGATGTCATCCGAAATTCCAAGTCTCCTTATAATTCACCGCTTTGGGTTGTCCCAAAGAAACCTGATTCTTCCGGGAAGAAACGATGGCGCGTAGTCATCGACTATCGCGCCTTGAACGAAAAATCTATCGCGGACGCGTACCCGCTACCTTCGATAACAGAAATATTAGACCAACTAGGCAGTGCTAAGTATTTTAGCACTTTCGATCTCGCCAGTGGATTCCATCAGATCCCGATGGAACCCGCTGACGCTCATAAAACAGCCTTCTCGACTCCTCATGGCCACTTCGAGTTTACGCGTATGCCATTCGGGCTAAAGAATGCGCCGGCCACTTTCCAGCGGTTAATGGACAATGTGCTCGCGGGACTACAGGGGAATGAATTATTTGTCTACTTGGATGATATAGTTGTCTATGCCAGTTCGCTTCGAGAGCACGAAACCAAATACGATAAGCTGACGCGACGATTGAGAGAGGCCAATCTGGTCCTTCAACCCGACAAGTGTGAGTTTCTCCGAAGGGAAGTGAGTTACCTCGGGCACATTATTAGTGAGGACGGTGTGAAACCCGATCCTTCGAAAGTAAGCGCTGTTCGAGATTTTCCTAGGCCCAGTAATCAAAAACAAATCAAACAGTTTTTAGGTCTCGCCGGATATTACAGACGTTTTATCTCGAATTTCTCCGCTATAACGAAACCACTTACCAATCTATTAAAGAAGGACGCACAATTCGTTTGGAGAAATGATCAGGAGAACGCATTTGTAAAATTACGCGACGCGCTGTGCGAGGCGCCGATCCTTCAATATCCCAATTTTAAGGAACCTTTTATTATTACCACGGACGCATCAGCGGATGCAATAGGCGCCGTAATCAGTCAGGGACGCATAGGACGCGACCTACCGATAGCATACACTTCGAGACTCCTAAATCCAGCCGAGAGAAACTACTCTACTATAGAAAAGGAGTGTTTAGCTATTGTTTATGCCGTACACCATTTTCGACCATATATCTACGGGAACCGTTTCACGCTTGTCACCGATCACCGTCCACTTATATGGATGAATTCGGTTAAAGACCCATCCAGTCGTCTCGTGCGGTGGAGGTTGAAGCTCGCCGAGTATGACTATGATATGATATACAAAGCAGGTAAATCAAATTCTAACGCAGACGCTCTATCTCGAAATCCTGTAAAAGTCTTTCCCATCACGCAATTCTCATCCTCGGACGAAGATATTTTTGATCCTTCGCCGCTTCCGCCAAAACGAAGAACGAACGAACCGCCACCCCCGCCTCCGCCTTCACCAAGTTCTGTCGATAATCGATCAGCACCCGATCCACTGCCTCGTAACATTCCTACCTTACCGACACCACAAACGACAGCCGGCAATACAGAAATGTACGTACCAGCAGCAGGAGAACACGTTAGGTACGAGCCTCTATTCAAATTTACCAGAGACACGATCGCGACTAGGCGCGATAACATCGTTATATTTATAACCCAATCGGGACAACCTTACGACGCGGGAGCAACACAGATCCAAAAAGCGGGAAAATTTTTCTTCGAAAAAAATAATATCAACCTAACCAAAGCTAAAGTCATTAAGATAGAAGATTACTTTCAAATTCAATTACCAATAATCGAGCACGAATCCAGAGCCATCGACTACAATATAGTTATAGAATCATTGAGATCTTTGTACGACGTAATCAGTGAATTACAATTAAAGACAATTAGCATCGCCCAAACTTCCTTAGATTCCATTCCATGGGCACAGATCCAACGCGCATTACAAGATCTATTATACGAAACACCAGTCCAAATAACGGTATGTCAAGGCTTGATCCATATTCCCCCGGAAGAAAAGAGATTAAAGATCATACAGGAGAATCACGACACTCCGATAGGAGGCCACAAAGGCGTTAATAAAACGTACTCGCGGATCAGAGAAAAGTATTACTGGCCGAATATGAAAAATCAAATTCAAGATTATATCGCTAAATGTAGAAGTTGTCAATCCGAAAAACTAGTACGCGTGAAAACCCGACAACCATTAACACTGACAGATACCCCGGGTTGCGCGTTCGACAAAATCTCGATGGACGTTATGGGTCCTCTTCCAACGACTCCTGACGGCTTTACAAACATCCTCACCATCCAGGACCTTTTGACCAAATACTCCCTAGCTATTCCTTTGAAACAAACAACTGCCGTAGATATCGCCGAAGCATTAATAACGGGATTTATTTGCAAATTCGGATGTCCGAAAGGCATTTTGACGGACCAAGGTTCGAATTTCATTAGCAGTTTAATTAAAGCGATCGCGATAAAGTTCAAAATCAAACAATACAGATCAACAGCCTTCCACCCACAGACGAATGGATCGGTCGAACGTTCACATCACGTTTTGGCCGAATATCTCAGACACTTCATTAGCGACAGTAACGACTGGGAAAGATGGCTGCCGTACGCCATGTTTTCTTATAATACCAGTGTCCACGAAGGAACATTATATACTCCGCATGAATTAGTTTTTGGAAAAATCGCGAGAACACCGTCTGACACTCCGTTTCAGGATAACACGGAAAACGAAACGTACTCCGACTACCTGATATATCTGAATGAAAAAATTACAAGATCACAACAAATTGCCAGGGAAAATCTCGATAATGCGAAACGTAGAGCGAAATTCTATTATGATAGAAAATTGAACGTTCAGAAATTCGAACAAGGTCAATGGGTCTTTCTACTCAGGGAACCTAATAAACATAAATTGCAATCACAATATGTTGGCCCGTACCGAATCGTCGAAGTTCTGAGCGACAATAATGTAAAAATAGCAATTAAGGGCCGCCATAAAATTGTTCACGCAAACAAATTAAAGTTATGCAAAAGAATGAGTGTGCTTGAATCGGAAGAGAAAAGGACTGAAAAGAATGTAAATAGTGCGACGATTTCCATAGACAAAAGTGATAATGGAATTAGTGTCCCAAGTGCCAGGTCAGTTATCCCAGGTCACTCCGCAAACACGAAACGAGACCGCCGCAATCTACCTGGCGAGGAAATCTCCAAGGGCAAGGCGCCAACCGGCAGTATCAGCAATTCCAACTCGTCATCAGACACGCATCCTCCAGACAGGAGATCTTGGCATTGCCAAGATTCCTTTTCCATGGGGGGAGGTGTAACGTCCGCCGAACCTCGCGGTACCTCCTTCACCCCCCGGCAGAGCCACACGCATCGCCTGTCGCCACCACAAAGACGAGCTTACCGAGTATGCGATCGCCGAGCTAAGGCAGCCACCCCCGCAACCAGGAGTTGGACCACACGACCGCGCTACGACACGTGCCTTCCAGACAGCTGGAGCACGACCGAACCACAGCCTCCGCACGAGGACCATTCCACGTATCAGGAAGAGTCGCCCGCCGTTACGCACCCGTATCCATACTTTGCATACCATTATAATTATAATTAAGCGAATCCTAGATTTTAAGCACACGACACTCCATGTACGTACACGACACAACACACACAAACTAGCGTAAGGCGTTTCATGTGTTATCCTAATTTTTAAGATCATAATTAACCGTAATAAGTAAGCGAAGCGCCCGAGCGAGCGCCCGACGCGCGCGGCTCACGCCGAACGCGCGCGCCCTACCACGACCGTCCACCCCACTCCGTGGGCCGAGCGTCCGCCCCACTCTGGGGACCCGCGACTCGCGCGCCCCGCGATCCGAGGAGGTCGCGGGCCCGCGAGCTGAGAGTCAGTACGAGTCATCCGCTCCAAGCGAGCGGACCTCCCTCAAATCCAATCTCTAGTTCGAGCCATTCGCTCCAAGCGAGCACTCCTTTAACATAATCCAATCTTACTAGTTCAACTTAAACTCTAATTCAATTCAAGTCCTTATTCTAAACTCTAATTATCGTATCCTAGTACTTAGTCAACTTTAGCATAGGGAAGTATCAGTGTAAGCTTAGTTTTATTTAGAATATACTTTATTTTTACCAGTACTACAATTCTCATCATTCTAAATATTCCTTGCCTTATTATTATTATAAATTCATTCATTGCGAAGTCTTCCACGAGTTCACGCGTCTTCAAGAACATTCACAGGCTCCGAACTTTAGTCAAACTTGGTAATCGATCAGTTAGAGCGGACCGCCGCTTAGCTGCATCGACCCACAGCGAGGCTAGAGCAAGGACATTCGTCGATTTTCCATATTTCTGGACCGGTAAACTAGAGCGGACCGCCGCTTAGTGGACCCGTATCCGGACTTTTGGAAACCGACTCGAATGCGTCATTCCGGTGCAACTAAACGAACTCGCCGCGCGGGAAGGAAGAACTTCTTGCGTTCCCTTGTGCGCGGATACGTTGGCACAGCCGTGTGCATATACCACTGCAACGTCTCATCTTCCGCCGCACACCGATCGGACAGCCGTCCGGCATCGCCGCATCCATCGCCGATCCGCTTGACCGAGCCGATCCACCCCCGAGGTCAGCCCACCTGGGTACTCGTCCCGCTGACAATCACGCCTCACCGACCGTACGCAGGGATCATACCTGAGGGCGATCCGCGCCGACGACGATACCTGCAACAAGGGTACTAAATATTAGCAGCTGTCAAGAGATAAAAGGTAAGGTCATATTTTCTTGTCCACGTCCGTGCCTTTTTATACGTGTTTCGCGAGCCAGAAAGAACCCGGTCTTCGTCGCAATTCCGCGAGCCGAACCGTTCGAGGCTGCGTGTCGCTCCCGGTAAACGATAAGTTTTCGCGACCCGTGACGTGACACTAGCAAGGAAGTATCGCATTTACATTAATTTGAAGTGTAGACGAGGAATACATAACACTTCGCAAATCATATTATATCTTACCATGAAACATAGAAATGAGATGCGATATCGCGTTTTAAGAATCATAAGAACTCTATTGCTACAATACGTAGACATCTGCAAACGCTATTTCCTAGCGAGGAAGTATCGCATTCACATTCATTTGAAGTGTAGACGAGGAATACATAATACTTCGCAAATCATTTTATATCTTACCATGAGACATAGATATGAGATGCGATGTCGCGTTTTAAGAATCATATGATCTCTGTTGCTACGATACGTAGACATCTGTAAACGCTATTTCCTTGCAAGGAAGTGTCGCATTTACTTTCATTTGAATCGTAGACGAGGAATGCATAACACTTCGCAATGAATATTATATCTTATCATGAAACATAGAAATGAGATGCGATTTCGCGTTTTAAGAAGCATTAGAACATTATTGCTACGATAGGTAGACATTTGCAAACGCTATTTCCTGGCAAGGAAGTGTCGCATTCACATTCATTTGAAGTGTAGACGAAGAATACATAACACTTCGCAAATCATGTTATACCTTACCATGAAACATAGAAATGAGATGCGATATCGCGTTTTAAGAATCATATGAACTCTATTGCTACGATACGTAAACATCTGCAAACGCTATTTCCTAGCGAGGAAATGTCGCATTCACATTCTTTTGAAGTGTAGACGAGGAATACATAACACTTCGCAAATTATATTATATCTTACCATGAAACATAGAAATGAGATGCGATATCGCGTTTTAAGAAGCATTAGAATTCTATTGCTACGATAGGTAGACATCTGCAAACGCTATTCCCTTGCAAGGAAGTGTCGTATTTACATTCATTTGAAGTGTAGACGAGGAATACATAAAACTTCGCAAATCATATTATATCTTACCATGAAACATAGAAATGAGATGCAATATCTCGTTTTAAGAAGCATTTGAACTCTATTGCTTCGATACGTAGACATCTGCAAACGCTATTTCCTTGCAAGGAAGTGTCGCATTTACATTCATTTCAAGTGTAGAGGAGGAATACATAACACTTCGCAAATCATATTACATCTTACCATGAAACATAGAAATGAGATGCGATATCGCGTTTTAAGAAGCATTAGAACTCTATTGCTACGATACCTAGACATCTGTAGACGCTATTTCCTAGCAAGGAAGTGTCGCATTTACATTCATTTGAAGTGTAGACGAGGAATACATAACACTTCGCAAATCATATTATATCTTACCATGAAACATAGAAATGAGATGCGATATCGCGTTTTAAGAAGCATTAGAACACTATCGCTACGATACCTAGACATCTGCAGACGCTATTTCCTAGCAAGGAAGTGTCGCATTTACATTCATTTGAGGTGTAGAGGAGGAATACATGACACTTCGCAAATCATATTATATCTTACCATGAAACATAGAAATGAGATGCGATATCGCGTTTTAAGAAGCATTAGAAAGCTATTGCTACGATACATAGACATCTGCAAACGCTATTTCCTAGCGAGGAAGTATCGCATTCACATTCATTTGAAGTGTAGACGAGGAATACACAACACTTCGCAAATCATTTTATATCTTACCATGAAAAATAGAAATGAGATGCGATATCGCGTTTTAAGAATCATATGAACTCTACTGCTACGATACGTAGACATCTGCAGTCGTTATTTCCTTGCAAGGAAGTCTCGCATTTACTTTCATTTGAATCGTAGACGAGGAATGCATAACACTTCGCAATGAATATTATATCTTATCATGAAGCATAGATATGAGATGCAATATCTCGTTTTAAGAAGCATTTCAACTCTATTGCTTCGATACGTAGACATCTGCAAACGCTATTTCCTTGCAAGGAAGTGTCGCATTTACATTCATTTGAAGTGTAGACGAGGAATACATAACACTTCGCAAATCATATTATATCTTACCATGAAACATAGAAATGAGATGCGATATCGCGTTTTAAGAAGCATTAGAACACTATCGCTACGATACCTAGACATCTGCAGACGCTATTTCCTAGCAAGGAAGTGTCGCATTTACATTCATTTGAAGTGTAGACGAGGAATACATGACACTTCGCAAATCATATTATATCTTACCATGAAACATATATATGAGATGCGATATCGCGTTTTAAGAAGCATTAGAAAGCTATTGCTACGATACGTAGACATCTGCAAACGCTATTTCCTAGCGAGGATGTATCGCATTCACATTCATTTGAAGTGTTGACGAGGAATACATAACACTTCGCAAATCATGTTATATCTTACCATGAAACATAGAAATGAGATGCGATATCGCGTTTTAAGAAGCATTAGAAAGCTATTGCTACGATACGTAGACATCTGCAAACGCTATTTCCTAGCGAGGAAGTATCGCATTCACATTCATTTGAATCGTAGACGAGGAATGCATAACACTTCGCCATGAATATTATATCTTATCATGAAACATAGATATGAGATGCAATATCTCGTTTTAAGAAGCATTTGAACACTATTGCTTCGATTCGTAGACATCTGCAAACGCTATTTCCTTGCAAGGAAGTGTCGCATTTACATTCGTTTGAAGTGTAGACGAGGAATACATAACACCTCGCAAATCATATTATATCTTACCATGAAACATAGAAATGAGATGCGATATCGCGTTTTAAGAATCATATGAACTCTATTGCTACGATACGTAGACATCTGCAAACGCTATTTCCTAGCGAGGAAGTATCGCATTCACATTCATTTGAAGTGTAGACGAGGAATACATAACACTTCGCAAATCATTTATATCTTACCATGAAACATAGAAATGAGATGCGATATCGCGTTTTAAGAAGCATTAGAAAGCTATTGCTACGATACGTAGACATCTACAATCGCTATTTCCTAGCGAGGAAGTATCGCATTCACATTCATTTGAAGTGTAGACGAGGAATACATAACACTTCGCAAATCATATTATATCTTACCATGAAACATAGAAATGAGATGCGATATCGCGTTTTAAGAAGCATTAGAAAGCTATTGCTACGATACGTACACATCTACAAACGCTATTTCCTAGCGAGGAAGTATCGCATTCACATTCATTTGAAGTGTAGACGAGGAATACATAACACTTCGCAAATCATGTTATATCTTACCATGAAACATAGAAATGAGATGCGATATCGCGTTTTAAGAATCACATGAACTCTATTGCTACGATACGTAGACATCTGCAAACGCTATTTCCTAGCGAGGAAGTGTCGCATTCACATTCATTTGAAGTGTAGACGAGGAATGCATAACACTTCGCAAATCATATTATATCTTACCATGAAACATAGAAATGAGATGCGATATCGCGTTTTAAGAAGCATTAGAAAGCTATTGCTACGATACGTACACATCTACAAACGCTATTTCCTAGCGAGGAAGTATCGCATTCACATTCATTTGAAGTGTAGACGAGGAATACATAACACTTCGCAAATCATGTTATATCTTACCATGAAACATAGAAATGAGATGCGATATCGCGTTTTAAGAATCACATGAACTCTATTGCTACGATACGTAGACATCTGCAAACGCTATTTCCTAGCGAGGAAGTGTCGCATTCACATTCATTTGAAGTGTAGACGAGGAATGCATAACACTTCGCAAATCATATTATATCTTACCATGAAACATAGAAATGAGATGCGATATCGCGTTTTAAGAAGATTAGAATTCTATTGCTACGATAGGCAGACATCTGCAAACGCTATTTCCTTGCAAGGAAGTGTCGCATTTACATTCATTTGAAGTGTAGACGAGGAATACATAACACTTCGCAAATCATATTATATCTTACCATGAAACATAGAAATGAGATGCGATATCGCGTTTTAAGAATCATAAGAACTCTATTGCTACGATACGTAGACATCTGCAAACGCTATTTCCTTGCAAGGAAGTGTCGCATTTACATTCATTTGAATCGTAGACGAGGAATGCATAACACTTCAACATGAATATTATATCTTATCATGAAACATAGATATGAGATGCAATATCTCGTTTTAAGAAGCATTTGAACACTATTGCTTCGATACGTAGACATCTGCGAACGCTATTTCCTTGCAAGGAAGTGTCGCATTTACATTCATTTGAAGTGTAGACGAGGAATACATAACACTTCGCAAATTATATTATATCTTACCATGAAACATAGAAATGAGATGCGATATCGCGTTTTAAGAAGCATTAGAATTCTATTGCTACGGTAGGTAGATATCTGCAAACGCTATTCCCTTGCAAGGAAGTGTCGCATTTACATTCATTTGAAGTGTAGACGAGGAATACATAAAACTTCGCAAATCATATTATATCTTACCATGAAACATAGAAATGAGATGCGATATCGCGTTTTAAGAAGCATTAGAAAGCTATTGCTACGATACGTATACATCTACAATCGCTATTTCCTAGCGAGGAAGTATCGCATTCACATTCATCTGAAGTGTAGACGAGGAATACATAACACTTCGCAAATCATGTTATATCTTACCATGGATCATAGAAATGAGATGCGATATCGCGTTTTAAGAAGCATTAGAAAGCTATTGCTACGATACGTAGACATCTACAATCGCTATTTCCTAGCGAGGAAGTATCGCATTCACATTCATTTGAAGTGTTGACGAGGAATACATAACACTTCGCAAATCATATTATATCTTACCATGAAACATAGAAATGAGATGCGATATCGCGTTTTAAGAATCATAAGAACTCTATTGCTACAATACGTAGACATCTGCAAACGCTATTTCCTAGCGAGGAAGTATCGCATTCACATTCATTTGAAGTGTAGACGAGGAATACATAATACTTCGCAAATCATTTTATATCTTACCATGAGACATAGATATGAGATGCGATGTCGCGTTTTAAGAATCATATGATCTCTGTTGCTACGATACGTAGACATCTGTAAACGCTATTTCCTTGCAAGGAAGTGTCGCATTTACTTTCATTTGAATCGTAGACGAGGAATGCATAACACTTCGCAATGAATATTATATCTTATCATGAAACATAGAAATGAGATGCGATTTCGCGTTTTAAGAAGCATTAGAACATTATTGCTACGATAGGTAGACATTTGCAAACGCTATTTCCTGGCAAGGAAGTGTCGCATTCACATTCATTTGAAGTGTAGACGAAGAATACATAACACTTCGCAAATCATGTTATACCTTACCATGAAACATAGAAATGAGATGCGATATCGCGTTTTAAGAATCATATGAACTCTATTGCTACGATACGTAAACATCTGCAAACGCTATTTCCTAGCGAGGAAATGTCGCATTCACATTCTTTTGAAGTGTAGACGAGGAATACATAACACTTCGCAAATTATATTATATCTTACCATGAAACATAGAAATGAGATGCGATATCGCGTTTTAAGAAGCATTAGAATTCTATTGCTACGATAGGTAGACATCTGCAAACGCTATTCCCTTGCAAGGAAGTGTCGTATTTACATTCATTTGAAGTGTAGACGAGGAATACATAAAACTTCGCAAATCATATTATATCTTACCATGAAACATAGAAATGAGATGCAATATCTCGTTTTAAGAAGCATTTGAACTCTATTGCTTCGATACGTAGACATCTGCAAACGCTATTTCCTTGCAAGGAAGTGTCGCATTTACATTCATTTCAAGTGTAGAGGAGGAATACATAACACTTCGCAAATCATATTACATCTTACCATGAAACATAGAAATGAGATGCGATATCGCGTTTTAAGAAGCATTAGAACTCTATTGCTACGATACCTAGACATCTGTAGACGCTATTTCCTAGCAAGGAAGTGTCGCATTTACATTCATTTGAAGTGTAGACGAGGAATACATAACACTTCGCAAATCATATTATATCTTACCATGAAACATAGAAATGAGATGCGATATCGCGTTTTAAGAAGCATTAGAACACTATCGCTACGATACCTAGACATCTGCAGACGCTATTTCCTAGCAAGGAAGTGTCGCATTTACATTCATTTGAGGTGTAGAGGAGGAATACATGACACTTCGCAAATCATATTATATCTTACCATGAAACATAGAAATGAGATGCGATATCGCGTTTTAAGAAGCATTAGAAAGCTATTGCTACGATACATAGACATCTGCAAACGCTATTTCCTAGCGAGGAAGTATCGCATTCACATTCATTTGAAGTGTAGACGAGGAATACACAACACTTCGCAAATCATTTTATATCTTACCATGAAAAATAGAAATGAGATGCGATATCGCGTTTTAAGAATCATATGAACTCTACTGCTACGATACGTAGACATCTGCAGTCGTTATTTCCTTGCAAGGAAGTCTCGCATTTACTTTCATTTGAATCGTAGACGAGGAATGCATAACACTTCGCAATGAATATTATATCTTATCATGAAACATAGATATGAGATGCAATATCTCGTTTTAAGAAGCATTTGAACTCTATTGCTTCGATACGTAGACATCTGCAAACGCTATTTCCTTGCAAGGAAGTATCGCATTCACATTCATTTGAAGGGTAGACGAGGAATACATAACACTTCGCAAATTATATTATATCTTACCATGAAACATAGAAATGAGATGCGATATCGCGTTTTAAGAAGCATTAGAATTCTATTGCTACGATAGGTAGACATCTCAAAAGCTATTTCCTAGCAAGGAAGTGTCGCATTTACATTCATTTGAAGTATAGACGAGGAATACATAACACTTCGCAAATCGTATTATATCTTACCATGAACCATAGAAATGAGATGCGATATCGCGTTTTAAGAATCATAAGAACTCTATTGCTACGATACGTAGACATCTGCAAACGCTATTTCCCTGCAAGGAAGTGTCGCATTTACATTCATTTGAATCGTAGACGAGGAATGCATAACACTTCGCAATGAATATTATATCTTATCATGAAGCATAGATATGAGATGCAATATCTCGTTTTAAGAAGCATTTCAACTCTATTGCTTCGATACGTAGACATCTGCAAACGCTATTTCCTTGCAAGGAAGTGTCGCATTTACATTCATTTGAAGTGTAGACGAGGAATACATAACACTTCGCAAATCATATTATATCTTACCATGAAACATAGAAATGAGATGCGATATCGCGTTTTAAGAAGCATTAGAACACTATCGCTACGATACCTAGACATCTGCAGACGCTATTTCCTAGCAAGGAAGTGTCGCATTTACATTCATTTGAAGTGTAGACGAGGAATACATGACACTTCGCAAATCATATTATATCTTACCATGAAACATATATATGAGATGCGATATCGCGTTTTAAGAAGCATTAGAAAGCTATTGCTACGATACGTAGACATCTGCAAACGCTATTTCCTAGCGAGGAAGTATCGCATTCACATTCATTTGAAGTGTTGACGAGGAATACATAACACTTCGCAAATCATGTTATATCTTACCATGAAACATAGAAATGAGATGCGATATCGCGTTTTAAGAAGCATTAGAAAGCTATTGCTACGATACGTAGACATCTGCAAACGCTATTTCCTAGCGAGGAAGTATCGCATTCACATTCATTTGAATCGTAGACGAGGAATGCATAACACTTCGCCATGAATATTATATCTTATCATGAAACATAGATATGAGATGCAATATCTCGTTTTAAGAAGCATTTGAACACTATTGCTTCGATTCGTAGACATCTGCAAACGCTATTTCCTTGCAAGGAAGTGTCGCATTTACATTCGTTTGAAGTGTAGACGAGGAATACATAACACCTCGCAAATCATATTATATCTTACCATGAAACATAGAAATGAGATGCGATATCGCGTTTTAAGAATCATATGAACTCTATTGCTACGATACGTAGACATCTGCAAACGCTATTTCCTAGCGAGGAAGTATCGCATTCACATTCATTTGAAGTGTAGACGAGGAATACATAACACTTCGCAAATCATTTATATCTTACCATGAAACATAGAAATGAGATGCGATATCGCGTTTTAAGAAGCATTAGAAAGCTATTGCTACGATACGTAGACATCTACAATCGCTATTTCCTAGCGAGGAAGTATCGCATTCACATTCATTTGAAGTGTAGACGAGGAATACATAACACTTCGCAAATCATATTATATCTTACCATGAAACATAGAAATGAGATGCGATATCGCGTTTTAAGAAGCATTAGAAAGCTATTGCTACGATACGTACACATCTACAAACGCTATTTCCTAGCGAGGAAGTATCGCATTCACATTCATTTGAAGTGTAGACGAGGAATACATAACACTTCGCAAATCATGTTATATCTTACCATGAAACATAGAAATGAGATGCGATATCGCGTTTTAAGAATCACATGAACTCTATTGCTACGATACGTAGACATCTGCAAACGCTATTTCCTAGCGAGGAAGTGTCGCATTCACATTCATTTGAAGTGTAGACGAGGAATGCATAACACTTCGCAAATCATATTATATCTTACCATGAAACATAGAAATGAGATGCGATATCGCGTTTTAAGAAGCATTAGAAAGCTATTGCTACGATACGTACACATCTACAAACGCTATTTCCTAGCGAGGAAGTATCGCATTCACATTCATTTGAAGTGTAGACGAGGAATACATAACACTTCGCAAATCATGTTATATCTTACCATGAAACATAGAAATGAGATGCGATATCGCGTTTTAAGAATCACATGAACTCTATTGCTACGATACGTAGACATCTGCAAACGCTATTTCCTAGCGAGGAAGTGTCGCATTCACATTCATTTGAAGTGTAGACGAGGAATGCATAACACTTCGCAAATCATATTATATCTTACCATGAAACATAGAAATGAGATGCGATATCGCGTTTTAAGAAGATTAGAATTCTATTGCTACGATAGGCAGACATCTGCAAACGCTATTTCCTTGCAAGGAAGTGTCGCATTTACATTCATTTGAAGTGTAGACGAGGAATACATAACACTTCGCAAATCATATTATATCTTACCATGAAACATAGAAATGAGATGCGATATCGCGTTTTAAGAATCATAAGAACTCTATTGCTACGATACGTAGACATCTGCAAACGCTATTTCCTTGCAAGGAAGTGTCGCATTTACATTCATTTGAATCGTAGACGAGGAATGCATAACACTTCAACATGAATATTATATCTTATCATGAAACATAGATATGAGATGCAATATCTCGTTTTAAGAAGCATTTGAACACTATTGCTTCGATACGTAGACATCTGCGAACGCTATTTCCTTGCAAGGAAGTGTCGCATTTACATTCATTTGAAGTGTAGACGAGGAATACATAACACTTCGCAAATTATATTATATCTTACCATGAAACATAGAAATGAGATGCGATATCGCGTTTTAAGAAGCATTAGAATTCTATTGCTACGGTAGGTAGATATCTGCAAACGCTATTCCCTTGCAAGGAAGTGTCGCATTTACATTCATTTGAAGTGTAGACGAGGAATACATAAAACTTCGCAAATCATATTATATCTTACCATGAAACATAGAAATGAGATGCGATATCGCGTTTTAAGAAGCATTAGAAAGCTATTGCTACGATACGTATACATCTACAATCGCTATTTCCTAGCGAGGAAGTATCGCATTCACATTCATCTGAAGTGTAGACGAGGAATACATAACACTTCGCAAATCATGTTATATCTTACCATGGATCATAGAAATGAGATGCGATATCGCGTTTTAAGAAGCATTAGAAAGCTATTGCTACGATACGTAGACATCTACAATCGCTATTTCCTAGCGAGGAAGTATCGCATTCACATTCATTTGAAGTGTTGACGAGGAATACATAACACTTCGCAAATCATGTTATATCTTACCATGAAACATAGAAATGAGATGCGATATCGCGTTTTAAGAAGCATTAGAAAGCTATTGCTACGATACGTAGACATCTGCAAACGCTATTTCCTAGCGAGGAAGTATCGCATTCACATTCATTTGAATCGTAGACGAGGAATGCATAACACTTCGCCATGAATATTATATCTTATCATGAAACATAGATATGAGATGCAATATCTCGTTTTAAGAAGCATTTGAACACTATTGGTTCGATACGTAGACATCTGCAAAAGCTATTTCCTTGCAAGGAAGTGTCGCATTTACATTCGTTTGAAGTGTAGACGAGGAATACATAACACTTCGCAAATCATATTATATCTTACCATGAAACATAGAAATGAGATGCGATTTCGCGTTTTAAGAAGCATTAGAAAGCTATTGCTACGATACGTAGACATCTGCAAACGCTATTTCCTAGCGAGGAAGTATCGCATTCACATTCATTTGAAGTGTAGACGAGGAATACATAACACTTCGAAATGAATATTATACCTTATCATGAGACATAGAAATGAGATGCGATATCACGTTTTATGAAGCTTTAGAACTCTATTGCTTCGGAACGTAGACATCTGCAAACGCTATTTCCCGGCCAGGAGGTGTCGCATTTACCCACATTTGAATTGAATACGAGGTATACATAACACTGCACAATGAGTATTATATCTTATCATGAAACATAGGAATGGGATGCGATATCCCGTTTCAAGAAGCATTAGAACACTATTATTTCGATACGTAGACGTCTGGAAATGCTATATCCTAGGAAGGAAGAGTCGTATTTATATTCTTTTGAAGTGAATACGAGGTATACATGTCACTTCGCAATGAATATTGTATCCTACCATGAAACACAGAAATGAGATACGATATCGCGTTTTAAGTAGCATTAGAACTCTATTGCTACGATACGTAGACATCTGAATACGCTATTTCCCAGGAAGGAAGTGTCGCATTTACATTCGTTTGGAGTGAATACGAGGTATACACGACACTTCGCACTGAATATTATATCTTGTCATGAAGCATAGAAGAGAGATGCGATATCGCGTTTTAAGAAGCATTCGAACTCTATGGCCTCGATGCGGAGACATCTGCAAACGCTATTTCCTAGCATGGAAGTGTCGCACTTACATTCTTTTGAAGTGAATACGAGGTATACATGACACTTCACAATGAATATTATATCTCATCACGAAACATATAAAGGATTTGCGATATCGCGATTTAAGTAGCATAAGAACTCTATTGCTACGATACGTAGACATCTGCAAACGCTATTTCCTAGCAAGCAATTGTCGCATTTACATTCTTTTGAAGTGAATACGGGGTATACACGACACTTCGCACTGAATATTATATCTTATCACGAAACATAGAAATGAGATGTGATATCGCGATATAAGTAGCATTAGAACGCTGTTACTACGATACGTAGACATCTGCAAACGCTATTTCCTAGAAAGCAATAGTCGCATTTACATTCTCTTGAAGTGAATACGAGGTATACATGACACTTCGCAATGAATATTATATCTTATCATGAAACATAGAAAAGAGATGCGATATCGCGTTTTAAGAAGCATTAGAACCCTATGGCCTCGCTGCGGAGACATCTGCAAACGCTATTTCCTAGCATGGCAGTGTCGCACTTACACTCTTTTGAAGTGAATACGAGGTATACATGACATTTCGCAATGAATATTATATCTTATCTCGAAACATGTAAATCGGATGCGAAATCGCCATTTTAAGAAGCATTAGAAACCTTTTGCTCCGATACGTAGACATCTGGAATCGCTACTTCTTAGCAAGGAAGTGTCGCATTTACATTCTTTTGAAGTGAACACGAGCAATACATGACACTTCGCAATGAATATTATATCTTATCATGAAACAGAGAATTGAGATGCGTCATCTCGTTTTAAGAAGCATTAGAACTTTACTGTTTCGATACGTAGACATGTGGAAACGCTACTTCCTAGCAAGGAAGTGTCGCATTTACATTGTTTTGAAGTGAATACGAGGTATACATGTCACTTCGCAATGAATATTATATCTTATCATGAAACAGAGAAATGAGATGCGACATCTCGTTTTATGAATCGTTAGAACTCTATTGCTATGATACGTAGACATCTGCAAACGCCATTTCCTAGCAAGGTAGTGTCGCATTTACATTCTTTTGAAATGAATGCGAGGTTTATATAACACTCCACAATGAATATTATATCTTTTCATGAAACATAGAAATGAGATGCGATATCGCGATTTAAAAAGCAATAGAACTCTCTTGCTACGATACGTAGACATCTGCAAACGATATTCCCAAGGATGGAAACGTCGCATTTACATTCTTTTGAAGTGGATACGAGGTATACATGACACTTCGCAATGAATATTATATCTTATCACGGAATATAGAAATGAGATGCGATATCGCGATTTAAGTAGCATTAGAACTCTAATGCTACGATACGTAGACATCTGAATACGCTATTTCCCAGGAAGGAAGTGTCGCATTTACATTCGTTTGGAGTGAATACGAGGTATACACGACACTTCGCACTGAATATTATATCTTGTCATGAAGCATAGAAGAGAGATGCGATATCGCGTTTTAAGAAGCATTCGAACTCTATGGCCTCGATGCGGAGACATCTGCAAACGCTATTTCTTAGCATGGAAGTGTCGCACTTACATTCTTTTGAAGTGAATACGAGGTATACATGACACTTCACAATGAATATTATATCTCATCACGAAACATATAAAGGATTTGCGATATCGCGATTTAAGTAGCATAAGAACTCTATTGCTACGATACGTAGACATCTGTAAATGCTATTTCCTATCAAGCAATAGTCGCATTTACATATATTTGAAGTGAATACGAGGTATACATGACACTTCGCAATGAATATTATATCTTATCATGAAGCATAGAAATGAGATGCGATATCGCGTTTTGAGAAGCATTAGAACTCTATCGCTACGATACGTACACATTTGCAAACGCTATTTCCTAGCAAGGAATAGTCGCATTTACATTCTTTTGAAGTGAATTCGAGGTGTACATGACACTTCGCAATGAATATTATATCTTATCACGAAACATACAAGAGAGATGCGATATCGCGTTGTAAGAAGCATTAGAACTCTATGGCTTCGATGCGGAGACATCTGCAAACGCTATTTCCTAGCATGGAAGTGTCGCACTTACATTCTTTTGAAGTGAATACGAGATATACATGACACTTGGCAATGAATATTATATCTTATCACGAATCATATAAATGAGATGCGATATCGCGACTCAAGTAGCAATAGAACTCTATTGCTACGATACGTAGACATCTGCAAACGCTATTTCCTAGCAAGCACTAGTGGCATTTACCGCCTTTTGAAGTGAATACGTTGTATACATGACACTTCGCAATGAATATTATATCTTATCATGAAACATAGAAATGAGATGCGATATCGCGTTTTAAGAAGCATTAGAACTCTATTGCTACGATACGTAGGCATCTGCAAATGCTATGCCCTAGCAAAGAATAGTCGCATTTACATTCTTTGAAGTGAATACGAGGTATACATGACACTTAGCAGTGAATATTATATCTTATCACGAAACATATAGATTAAATGCGATATCGCGATTTAAGTAGCATTAGAACTCTATTGCTACGATACGTAGGCAATTGCAAACGCTATTTCCTAGCAAGCAATAGTGGCATTTACATTCTTTTGAAGTGAATACGTGGTATACATGACACTTCGCAATGAATATTATATCTTATCATGAAACATAGAAGAGAGATGCGATATCGCGTTTTAAAAAGCATTAGAATTCTATTGCTACGATACGTAGGCATCTCCAAACGCTATGGCCTAGCAAGCAATAGTAGCATTTACTTTCTTTTGAATTGAATACGAGGTGTACATGACACTTCGCAATGAATATTATATCTTATCTCGAATTATAGAAATGAGATGCGATATCGCGATTTAAGTAGCATTAGAACCCTTTTGCTACGATACGTAGACATCTGAATACGCTATTTCCTAGCATGGAAGTGTCGAATTTACATTCTTTTGGAGTGAATACGAGGTATACATGGCACTTCGCTATGAATATTATGTCTTATCATGTAACATAAAAGTGAGATGCGATATCGCGTCATAAGAATCATTAGAACCCTATTGCCTCGATGCGGAGATATCTGCAAACGCTATTTCCTAGCATGGAAGTGTCGCATTTATATTCTTTTGAAGTGAATTCGAGGTATACATGACACTTCGGAATGAATACTATACCTTATCACGAGACATAGAAGAGGGATGCGATATCGCGTTTTAAGATGCACTAGATCTCTATGGCCTCGATGCGGAGACATCTGCAAACGCTATTTCCTTGCATGGAAGTGTCGCACTTACATTCTTTTGAAGTGATTCGATGTATATATGTCACTTCGGAATGAATATTATAACTTATTACGAAACATAGATGTGAGATGCGATATCGCGATCTAAGAAGCATTAGAACTCTATTGCTACGATACGTAGGCATCTGCAAATGCTATTTCCTAGCAACGTATAGTCGCATTTACATTCTTTTGAAGCGAATACGAGGTATACATGACACTTCGCAATGAATATTATATCTTATCACGAAACATAGGAATGAAATGCGACATCTCGTTTTAAGATGCATTAGGACTCTTTTGCTACGATACGTAGACATCTGCAAACGCTATTTCATAGGATGGAAACGTCGCATTTACGTTTTTTTGAAGTGAATACGAGGTATACAATACACTTCGCAATGAATACTATATCTTATCACGAAACATATAAATGAGATGCGATATCGCGTTTTGAGAAGCATTAGAACTCTATTGCTACGATACGTAGACATCTGCAAACGCTATTTCCTAGCAAGCAATAGTCGCATTTACATTCTTTTGAAGTGAATTCGAGGTTTAGGTGACACTTCGGATTGAATATTATATATTATCATGAAACATAGAAGTGAGATGCGATATAGCGTTTTGAGAAGCATTAGATGTGTAATGCTACGATACGTAGACATTTGCAAACGCTATTTCCTAGCAAGGAAGTGTCGCATTTACATTCATTTGTAGTGTATGCGAGGTATACATGACACTTCTCTATGAATATTATATACTGTTATGAAACATTGAAATGAGACGCGATATTGCTCTTTGAGAAGCATTAGTACTCTATTGCTACGATACGTATATATCTAGAAACGCTATTTCCTAGCAAGGAAGTGTCGCATTTACATTCTTTTGAAGTGAATACGAGGTATACATGACACTTCGCAATGAGTATTATATCTTATCATGAATCATTGAAATGAGATGCGATATCGCGTTTTAAGAAGCGTCAGAACTCTATTGCTACGATACGTAGACATCTGCAGACGCTACTTCCTAGAAAGGAAGTGTCGCATTTACATTCATTTGAAGTATAGACGAGGAATACATATCACTTCGCAATAAATATTATATCTTAACATGAGACATGGAAATGAGATGCGATATCACGTTATAAGAAGAATTGGAACTCCACTGCTTCGATACGCAGACATCTGCAAACTCTACTTCCTAGCAAGGCAGTGTCGCATTTACGTACTTTTGAAGTGAATACGAGGTATACATGACACTTCGCAATGAATATTATATCTTCTCGTTATACATAGAAATGAGAAATGAAATGAATTCGATATCGCGTTTTAAGAAGCTTTAGAACCCTATTTCTACGATACATAGACGATACATCTACAGACGCTATTTCCTAGCAAGGAAGAGTCGCATTTACATTCATTTGAAGTGAATGCGAGGTATAGATAACACTCAACAATGAATATTATATCTTGTCACGAAACGTAGAAATGAGATGCGATATGGCGTTTTAAGGGGCATTAGTACTCTATAGCTTCGATACAGAGATATCTGGGAACGTAATATCCTAGATAGGAACCTCCTCGCACACCCTAGCATCAACCCCTGGACGCATGCAACCAGCCAAACTCGCCTGCGGAACCAGCAACTGGAAGTGTTCGCGCGCATACCTGCATGCGCTCACTCACACCGAGTTCCGCTGCCTCACTCGCACCGCCGAGTATATCTGTCTCGCTCGTACCGTGCACCAGTGTCTCATTCGCACCACCGAGTATACCTGTCTCGCCCGCACCAAGAACGGGCAGCCCTATCTCCCTCGCACCGAGGATTCCGTCCTGCAGGAAGACGTAGTCGCGGCCCATCACCTGAATGGGGTCTTTTCCAATTCCGGGAACAGGATCTGCTAGAACCTATATATTCCTTCTAAGCTAGGACATACATACCATATCATGACGCATATATAAGAATTCCTAGATCTAAGTTACACTAAGTAAGATGCGACCGGCCAGCGGCATGGGCCGCTAGCCTCACCACGAGCCGCGAGTCCCCACTCGCTGGACCGCGCGCTCTCCGCCTTGAGACGCGAGTCCCCCACTCGCGGGACCGCGATCGCCTACCGCGAGCCTCCGCGACCGTAGCGCCCCGCGAACCGAGGAGGTCAGAGACGCCTCTCCAGAGCACACACTCTGACTCGAGATCTCCTACCGAGGAGTCGAAACCTCTAGTTCTAGATCGTTAGCCACCTCAATATGGGGTTCAGGCATCGTATTTCTATTTCCATTTTAACTTAGTCTTAGTCTTAGAATAATTCCAGTTCTTGTATACTTTAAACCTAGAATATATTTTATTTTTACTTTTACTATATCCAAGTACAAGTTCTTTTACCAAGTCTACTATTTCCACATCCATTACTTTTATCAAGTGTTTACAATACTAGTTCTACTTTTAACATTACATGTAACTAACTGGTGTTGCTCTTCATCAAATTGAAGGAGTATAGAAATCGGCTCTGTGACGTTGAGACCGCCGCCTATCCTTCAGATCTTAGTCCAAAGTACAGAAAAACCTGGTGAATGAATCGTGCTTCCGGTTTGCGAAGAACGCGACGTGCGAGTAGGAAGAATTTCATACGATCACTTGTGCGTGAATGTTTGGAGGGCGTTCCGAGAGTCCTCGTATACTAGCGACCTGCCTTCGCACCAGTCCAGACGCCGCATTTCGAAGCGACCGTCGACGCTTCCGATCCAGACACACGACGCATCACGCCGATTCTGCCACATTCAGCATCATCGCTGAATTCCGACCGCCGTCCTCCTCTTCGCTGGCGACTGATCGAGATTTCCGTAGCAGCCAACAGAACGAAATCCGCTACGATCCCAGCGAACGATCTTCCACGCCGTTTCTACGTACAAATCAAGAGAGAAGTCATCGAAAGGTAGGGTCATTCCCTTATTATCGCGAGAGTTTTCGCTAGTGTCGCGTCAGCCGAAATTGTCGGACCCGGTCTTAACGTGTTCCCGCGGACCGAATTACCGAAAAATAGGCTCGTGTCGTAAAGCCTCCGGAGCAACGGAAAATAGTTTCGCCGGACGTGATACCTCGTATTCACTTCAAAGGAATGTAAATGCGACACTTCCTTGCTAGGAAATAAGGTTTGCAGATATCTACGTATCGAAGAAATAGAGTTCTAATGCTTCTTGAATCGCCATATCGCATCTCATTTCTATGTTTCATCATAAGATATAATATTCATTGCGAAGTGTGATGTATACATCGTATTCCTCTCAAGAGAATGTAAATGCGACACTTCTTTTCTAGGAAATTACGTTTCCAGATGTCTACGTATCGAAGCAATAGAGTTCTAATGCTTCTTAGAACGAGATGTCGCATCTCATTTCTATGTTTCATGATAAGATATAATGTTCATTGCGAAGTGTCATGTATACCTCGTATTCACTTCAAAAGGATGTAAATGCGACACTTCCATGCTAGGAAATAGAGTTTGCAGATGTCTGCGCATCGTAGCTATAGAGTTCCAACGCTTTTTAAAACGCGATATCGCATCACATTTCTATGTTTCATGATAACATATAATATTCATTGCGAAGTCTTATGTATTCCTCGTGTGCACATCATATGAATGTAAATGCGACACTTCCTTCCTAGGAAATAGCGTTTGCAGATGTCTACGTATCGAAGCAATAGGGTACTAATGCTTCTTAAAACGCGATATCGCGTCTCATTTCTATGCCTCATGATAAGTTATAAGATTCGTTGCGAAGTGTTATGAACTCCTAGTATACATTTCAAATGAATGTAAATGTGACACTTCCTTTCTAGGAAATTACGTTTCCAGATGTCAACGTATCGAAGCAACAGAGTTCTAATACTTCTTAGATCGCGATATCGCATCTTATTTCTATGTTTCGTGATTAGATATAATTCTCATTGCGAAGTGTCATGTATACCTCGTATTCGCTTCAAAAGAACGTAAATGCGACTCTTCCTTGCTAGGAAATAGCGTTTGCAGATGTCTACGTATCGTAGCAATGGAGTTCTAATGCTTCCTAAAGCGCGATATCGCATCTCACTCCTGTGTTTCATGATATGATATAATATTCATTGCGAACTGTCATGTATACCTCGTATTAACTTCAATAGAATCTAAATACGACACTTCCTTCCTAGGAAATAGCGTTTCCAGATGACTACGTGTCGAAACAATAGAGTTCTAATGATTCTTAAAACGCGATATCGCATCTCACTTCTATGTTTCATGACAAGATATGATATTCATTGCGAAGTGTCATGTATACCACGTATTCCCTTCAAAAGAATGTAAATACGACACTTCCATGTTAGGAAATAGCGTTTGCAGATGTCTACGTATCGTAGCAATGGAGTTCTAATGCTTCCTAAAACGCGATATCGCATCTCACTCCTATGTTTCATGATATGATATAATATTCATTGCGAAGTGTCATGTATACCTCGTATTCCATTCAAAAGAATGTAAATGCGACACTTCCATGTTAGGAAATATCGTTTGCAGATGTCTACGTATCGTAGCAATAGAGTTCTAATGCTTCTTAAAACGAGATGTTGCATTTCATTTCTATGTTTCGTGATAAGATATAATATTCATTGTGGAGTGTTATGTATACCTCGTATTCACTTCAAAAGAATGTAAATGCGACACTTCCTTGCTAGGAAATAACATTTGCAGATGTCTACGCATCGTAGCAATAGAATTCTAGTGCTTCCTAAATCGCGATATCGCATCTCACTCCTACGTTTCGAGATAAGATATATTATTCATTGCGAAGTGTCATGTATACCTCGTATTAACTTCAAAAGAATGTAAATGCGGCATTTCCTTGCTAGGAAATAGCGTTTGCAGATGTCTACGTATCGTAGCAATGGAGTTCTAATGCTTCTTAAAACGCGATATCGCATCTCACTGCTATGTTTCATGATAAGATATAATATTCATTGCGAATTGTCATATATACCTCGATTTCACTTCAAAAGAATGTAAATGCGACACTACCTTGCTTGGAAATAGCGTTTGCAGATGTCTACGTATCGTAGCAATAGAGTGCTAATGCTTCTTAAAACGCGATATCGCATCTCACTTCTATGTTTCATGATAAGATATAATATTCATTGCGAAGTGTCAGGTACATCTCGTTTTCACATCAAAAGAATGTAAATGAGAAACTTCCATGCTAGGAAATAGCGTTTGCAGATGTCTACGCATCGTAGCAATAGGGTTATAATGCTTCTTAAAACGCCATATCGCATCTCATTTCTATGTTTCATGATAATATATAATATTCATTGTGGAGTGGAATGTATACGTCGATTTCGCTTCACGAGAATGTAAATGTGACACTTCCTTGCTAGGAAATATTGTTTGCAGATGTATGCGTATCGCAGCAATAGAGTAGAAATACTTCTTAAAACGAGATGTCGCATTTCATTTCTATGTTTCGTAATAAGATGTAATATTCATTGTGGAGTGTTATGTATACCTCGTATTCACTTCAAAAGGATGTAAGTGCGACACTTCCTTGCTAGGATATATTGTTTGCAGATATCTACGTATCGTAGCAATGGAGATCTAGTGCTTCTTAAATCACGATATCGCATCTCATTTCTATGTTTCGTGATAAGATATAATATTCATTGCGAAGTGTCATGTATATCTCGTATTCACTTCAAAAGAATGTAAATGAGAAACTTCAATGCTAGGAAATAGCGTTTGCAGATGTCTACGTATCGTAGCAATAGAGTTCTAATGCTTCTCAAGACGCGATAACGCATCTCATTCCTATGTTTCATGATAAGATATAATTGTCATTGCGATGTGTCATGTATATCTCGTATTCACTTCAAAAGAATGTAAATGCGAAACTTCCATTCTAGGAAATAGCGTTTGCAGATGTCTACGTATCGTAGCGATAGAGTTCTAATGCTTCTTGAAACGCGAAATCGCATCTCACTTATATGTTTCATGATAAGATATAATATTCATTGCGAAGTGTCATGTATACCTCGTACTCACATCACAAGAATGTAAAAGCGGCACTGCCTTCCTAGGAAGTAGCGCTTGCAGATGTCTACGTATCGAAGCAATAGTGTTCTAATGCTTCTCGAAACGCGATATCGCAACTCATTCCTATGTTTCATAATGAGATATAATATTCATTAAGAAGTGTCATGTACATCTCGTTTTCACTTCAAAAGAATGTAAATGCGAAACTTCCATGCTAGGAAATTGCGTTTGAAGATGTCTACGTATCGAAGCAATAGATTTCTAATGCTTCTTAAGACGGAATTTCGCATCTCAATTCTATGTTTCATGATAACATATATTATTCATTGCGAAGTGTCATGTATACCTCGTATTCACTTCAAAAGAATGTAAATGCGACACTTCCTTGCTTGGAAGTAGCGTTTGCAGATGTCTCCGTATCGTAGCAATAGATTTCTATTGCTTCTCAAGACGCGATATCGCTTCTTTTTTCTATGTTTTATGATAAGATATAATATTCATTGCGAAGTGTCATGTATACCTCGTATTCAATTCACAAGAATGTAAATGCGACACTTCCTTGCTAGGAAATAGCGTTTGGAGATGTTTCCATATCGAAGAAATAGAGTTCTAATGCTTCTTAAATAGGGATATCGCATCTCATTTCTATGTTTCATGATAAGATATAATATTCATTGTGCAATGTTATGTATACCTCGTATTCACTTCAAAAGAATGTAAATGCGACTCTTCCTTGCTAGGAAATAGCTTTTGCAGATGTCTACGTATCGTAGCAATAGAGTTCTAATGCATTTCAAATCGCGATATCGCATCTCATTTCTATGTTTCATGATAATATGTAATATTCATTGCGAAGTGCCACGTATACCTCGCATTCACTTCAAAAGAATGTAAATGCGACACTTCCTTGGTAGGAAATAGCGTTTGCAGATGTCTACGTATCGTAGCAACAGAGTTCTAATGCTTCTTAAAACGCGATATCGCAACTCATTCCTATGTTTCACGATAAGATATAATATTCATTGCGAAGTGTCATGTGCATCTCGTATTCACTTCAAAGGAATGTAAATGCGAAACTTCCATGCTTGGAAATAGCGTTTGCAGATATCTACGTATCGTAGCAATAGAGTTCTAATGCTTCTCAAAACGCGATATCGCAACTCATTCCAATTGTTTCACGATAAGATATAATATTCATTGCGAAGTGTCATTTACATCTCGTTCTCACTTCAAAAGAATGTAAATGCGAAACATCCATGCTAGGAAATTGCGTTTGCAGATGTCTACGTATCGTAGCAATAGGGTTCTAATGCTTCTTAAAACGCCATATCGAATCTCACTTCTATGTTTCATGATAAGATATAATATTCATTGCAAAGTGTCCTGTATACGTCGATTTCACTTCACAAGAATGTAAATGTGACACTTCCTTGCTAGGAAATAACGTTTGCAGATGTCTACGCATCGTAGCAATAGAGTTCTAGTGCTTCTTAAATCGCGATATAGCTACTCACTTCTATGTTTCGAGATAAGATATAATATTCATTGCGAAATGTCATGTTTACCTCGTATTAAATGCAAAAGAATGTAAATGCGACACTTCAATGCTAGGAAATAGCGTTTGCAGATGTCTACGTATCGAAGCAATGGTGTTCTAATGCTTCTCTAAACTCGATATCGCAACTTATTCCTATGTTTCATGATAAGATATAATTTTCATTGCGAAGTGTCATGTATACCTCGATTTCTCTTCACAAGAATGTAAATGCGACACTTCCTTGCTAGGAAATATTGTTTGCAGATGTCTACGTGTCACAGCAACGGAGAACTAATGCTTCTTAAAACGAGATGTCGTATTTCATTTCTATGTTTCGTAATAAGATATAATATTCATTGTGTAAAGTTATGTATACCTCGTATTCACTTCAATGGAATGTAAGTGCGACATATCCTTGCTAGGAAATAACATTTGCAGATGTCTACGTATCGTAGCAATAGAGTTCTAATGCTTCTTAAAACGAGATGTCGCATTTCATTTCTATGTTTCGTGATAAGGTATAATATTCATTGTGGAGTGTTATGTATACCTCGTATTCACTTCAAAAGAATGTAACTGCGACACATCCTTGCTAGGAAATCACAATTGCAGATGTCTACGCATCGTAGCAATAGAGTTCTAATGCTTCCTAAAACGCGATATCGCATCTCACTTCTATGTTTCGAGATAAGATATAATATTCATTGCGACGTGGTATGTTTATCTGGCATTCACTTCGAATGAATGTAAGTGCGACATTTCCTTGCTAGGAAATAGCGTTTGCAGATGTCTCCGTATCGAAGCAATAGTGTTCTAATACTTCTTAGATCGCGATATCGCATCTCATTTCTATGTTTCGTGATTAGATATAATTCTCATTGCGAAGTGTCATGTATACCTCGTATTCGCTTCAAAAGAACGTAAATGCGACTCTTCCTTGCTAGGAAATAGCGTTTGCAGATGTCTACGTATCGTAGCAATTGAGTTCTAATGCTTCCTAAAGCGCGATATCGCATCTCACTCCTGTGTTTCATGATATGATATAATATTCATTGCGAACTGTCATGTATACCTCGTATTAACTTCAATAGACTCTAAATACGACACTTCCTTCCTAGGAAATAGCGTTTCCAGATGACTACGTGTCGAAACAATAGAGTTCTAATGATTCTTAAAACGCGATATCGCATCTCACTTCTATGTTTCATGACAAGATATAATATTCATTGCGAAGTGTCATGTATACCTCGTATTCCCTTCAAAAGAATGTAAATACGACATTTCCATCCTAGGAAATAGCGTTTGCAGATGGCTACGTATCGTAGCGATAGAGTTCTAATACTTCTTAAAACGCGATATCGCATCTCACTTCTATGTTTCATGATAAGATATAATATTCATTGCGAAGTGTCATGTATACCTCGTACTCACATCACAAGAATGAAAATGCGACATTTCCACCCTAGGAAATAGCGTTTGCAGATGGCTACGTATCGTAGCAATAGAGTTCTAATGCATTTCAAATCGCGTTATCGCATCTCATTCCTATGTTTCGTGATAAGAAGTAAAATTCATTGCGAAGTGTCACGTATACCTCGTATTCACTTTAAAAGAATGTTAATGCGACACTTCCATGGTAGGAAATAGTGTTTGCAGATGTCTACGTATCGTAGCAATAAAGTTCTAATTCTTCTTAGAACGCGATATCGCTACCTATTTCTATGTTTTATGATAAGGTAAAATATTCATTGTGAAGTGCTATGTATACCTCATATTCACTTCAAATGAATGTAAATGCGACGCTTCCTTGCTAGGAAATAGCGTTTGCAGATGTCTCCGTATTGAAGCAATAGAGATCTGTTGCTTTTTAAATCGCGATATCGCATCTCATTTCTATGTTTCATGATAAGATGTAATATTCATTGTGGAGTGTTATGTATACCTCGTATTCACTTCAAAAGAATGTAAATGCGACACTTGCTTGCTACTAATAGCGTTTGCAGTTGTCTGCGTATCGTAGCAAAAGTTTTCTGATGCTTCTTAAATCGCGTTATCGCATCTCATTCCTATGTTTCGTGATAAGATGTGATATTCAATGCAAAGTGTCACGTATCCCGCTTATTCACTTCAAGTGAATGTAAATGCGACACTTCCATTCTAGGAAATAGCGTTTGAAGATGTCTACGTATCGAAGCAATAGAGTTCTAGTGCTTCTTAAATCGCGATACCTCATCTCATTTCTATGTTTCATGATAATATATAATAGTCATTGCGAGGTGTTATGTGTACCTTGTTTACACCATAAATAAATGTAAATGCGACACTTCCTTGCTAGGAAATAGCGTTTCCATTTGTTTACTTATCGGAGCAATAGAGTTCTATTGCTTCATTCAACACGATGTCGCAAGTCATTTCAATGATTCATGGTAAATTGCAATGTTCTATGCAATATGTTACATGTGTCTGCATCTAGACCTTAGAAGGATGTGAATCCTATACTTACTTGCAACAGAATATCGTTTCCAGATCTCTACGTGTCCAAGCAAGACATTTCTAATATTTCAATCAGCGCGATGTCGCATCTCATTTCAACGTTTCAATGCAAAGAATCTGTAATCATATATCCATAACATCATATATCCTTAACTGTTAGAGGTCTTCAATAGAATGTGAACTATATAATTCCATGCAACGGCATGGCGCTCCGTAGTGTCTGTCTGTTAAAGCAATCGAGCTAGAATTCTCCATGCAATGCGCTCGCGCATCCCATTTCATCGTTTCAAAGTAAGAATGCTGTAATCTCTTATGCATAGCTCTATGCTTATCTGCTTTAAAACTTCATAAGAATGTAAATTCTACTGCTCCATGCAACAGGATTGCCCTTCGTAGTGTCTACATGTCGAGACAATAGAGTACTAATGCATTATACAATGCCATGACTCATCTCATTTCAAAGTTTCGAATGAAGTAAGCTGTAATCTTCTATGAAAAGCATTATAATTATCTGCTTCTACTCTACAACAGAATGTGAATTCTATAGATCTAAGCAACAGGAGGGCAGGCTCTCCACCATCCTACTGTTCTGCCCTTGCGGGCAAAGGATTCCCAGGGCCACTCAAACCGCGACCAACATCTATCTTATACTCTAACCGATTCATCGTTATGCGTTTTCCATTAAGCTTGCCGGGATCAGTGATATTGATTCGCTCAATCTAAATTATTATTTTCTTTTTAAGTTTCTCGATTTTTTTAGTTTCTCTCACGACTATCGTTTATTTCGTTGTACCTTACCCTTACACATTCACTCTCTACACCATCTCGGAACAGGCGTTATACGACTACTACAGGATGACGCCCCGGTCTCGTTACACCGAGATCGAGTGTTCTCTCTTGCATCCGTTGATTTATATATGTTATATATTGGAGAATATTTCCTCTTATCCTTTGTATTTTTCGAATGAAATTACATTGACAGAAGTACGAGCTAGTTCTGCACGCCTATTTGAAGCAACATTAAATCACCTTGTTAAACAATAATATATTAAATGTGACTTGGACTTTTAAATTTGAATTTATAAACATCTAACAGGTAAGTATGTTTTTCTTACTATTCATATCATTATACATTCAGTGATTTATTGTGTGCAGTGATTTGATATATTAACTGCTTGATTATATTTTGCAATGAACTTTGCGTACCAAACATTGTTTTTACTCCTGATGGGAGTGGATAGTTCATCGTTTTATATTCTTATATCGCATTGACTATAAAAGTATATGACATCCTTTTTATGCAGTCATGTATAATTATGTACTGTGACGGTTTTTCCCGTTACAATCCGCAAGAAAAGGGTATATAGAACCAATAATAACGGGGTATCCAGAAGTTTAGTCCGGGGTTATATCGGGGTACAGAATATCCGCGTGCTTCGGCAACGCGAAGTACAGAGCAATAAATTTCCTATCCAGCAAGTATTTCGAAGCTGCGAGGCTGGGACTTTTTGGGCGCCAGCTACTCAAGAAGTAGCAAAAACTAATAAATCACGCAACCCGGGGAAACCCGGTGCAAGATAACCCTCGAAATTTCGAAATACTCTTTCGCTCGACTGCTTCTAGCCGAGTGTGCAAATTAGGGTCGCGGGATACTGAACTCACGGCTTCTTTCTAGATTGCCTCGACGCGGTATTACAAAAGGGTATACGACACGCCGCGAATGACCGGGGATCACCACACGTTATACAATACAAATTACAGTACGCGATATCACAATTGCGGCAGGGAACAAATGGGACGCTTTAGCGTATAAGGACTCACGTTCTCGTTTCCAACAAGTATGAATCTCGTTCAGTCCGTCTACCTCTCTCTCTCTCTCTCTCTCTCTCTCTCTCTCTCTCTCTCTCTCTCTCTCTCTCTCTCTCTCCTCCGAATCGCTCCGTATAATCGGTTGCTCGGTTGCTCGCTAAGTAGTCGCTAAGTCGTTCAGAACAATAAGAGGCTGTCTTCGTGCTGGCTAGCTCATTATATAGGTTTGCTGGGGGTCTTCGGATCCCCTTAGATCCTCCTTAGGGCTCCTTGATGGGGTAGGGCCATACGCTTTGGTATTGTTCGGGGCATCGATCGGTGGATTTCGGCGATCTTCCCTGATCGCCCCCTCTGGTGTGTCTAGAGGGGGTCCTCTGGATTATTTGAACTGCGGCGCGTGTCGCGCGCCGCGCTTTCCACGGCTCACCTGCAATTCCGCTGCGCATCTTGAGTTATCCTCTCCATGGGCTCAGGGGAGGGGTAGAGGTCCTTCTCACACCCGAGAACCATCCTGTTTGTCTCCATGGACTATGGCAACGGTCTTATCGTTGCAGAGCTCTGGATCGTATCCTTCGGGCTTCAGGGTCTCTTCTTGCTCACTTCCCGACTCCTCCACCGTCGAGCCCGTCACGCTACCTCGGGGCACAGCCCTTCCGCGAACCTGCGGTCTTATTATCCGCCGAAGAGGCGTCTTATGGGTCGCAATGGTCCGTGTCGCGCTTCTCGCATGGGTGGTGATCTGCGAGCTAGTCTAACCGAAGCAGGGGGAGGTGAGCGAGCCTTGTGCCGTCACCACGTCACAGTGCATACAAATTTGCGATTAAGTAGCTATGTGTTCAAATTCAATTCCGAATAATGCACTAAAAAGCATCCCAGATAACAAACGGCAAGATGGTAGCGACACCATGCCGGCACTATATTGCCACTTCCGAGGAGTGTCAACTGATTCGTAGTCATCTGTGACCGGATTCGTTAACTAAAATGCCAGAACGTGTTACCAGCACGTTGTAGACAAGCGAATCGCGCAGCACTAGGACCATGGTGACACGCGTATCATCGCTCCATTCATGAATCTCCTCAGCAATGACGCAGGATCACATTTGGCAATGGGGAACCTGTGCTTTTATACAAATTAGAACCGTTAGATGTCAGTAGATGTTCAGCATATGAGTATTGATAGACATTTTGATGGTCGTTTTCCTATATTTATAGTTATTGAGCGAGTCGTATATATTTCTTTCAATCCATCATAGACTAAAAATATTATTTATAAAAAAAATATTACTTATAAAAGAAAAATTCATGCTGTTGCGTCCCTAACTTCGCCTTGTGTAATTTTTGAAATAACATGCTGTCATCGTATTTAATGTAACCCTCAATTGCATGAATTTGCAACAATAAATTGAAGAAAATATATATAAAATAAGTGTGTATATTTTTATGACAAAGTAATTATCGACTTTATGGAAAAAATCGCCCTATCGAGCAAGTTTATAGAAAATAATAAAATCGAGTTCTTATGTCTTTGTTTTGTGCCGGTGTATCTATTTTGGAATCAAAATAAATAAATTGCACAGTTTAGTCATTTTTCATATTTGCTTATAATTTTTATGGAAACAGCTTCCCCATTAGCAAATGTCAGCCTACGCCACAACCACGCGTGTAGCTATGGTGAGCTGATAGTGTCATTGTCACGGCCGTGTAGCCCGTGTGCTATATCTCGGTGCTTTAATAGTGCCGTGATACGAATGCCGCCCCAGTACTAACAGTATGCCATTTCGAAAGCTGAGTAGGAGCACTTTGTTAGCAAAGTTCTGTCACGGAATTCGTTCCATCCGTTGTCATTGGCGTGCCAATCGCTGGCTGTTTGGGATATTGTAGTGCATGAGGCAGACTTGTTCCTTATCATCGTCAAGGAGATGGATTTTCACTCCCCCCATTTTGAATTTTTTAAATTATTGTTTGGAATTTTTGCCGTTTCTGTATCTCTATGACCGCATTGTGGATTCAACTTATGTACGATCTTTTTGGTCTTCATCTTTTATTACATGTAATATTATATATGTGATGCACGTTTGTTATGTAATGCTCCGATTTGTAAGCCGCAGACACTTTTATTCTTTGGTAAAGCAACTTATTCGATTAATACATATTTATTAGACATAGATATAAACAATTAGAAAAATGTTATTAAAACGCTATTAAATATGTTGTTGCAATTATATATTTAAGGTCTGAAGATGTAGATGCAATTAATGTCCGATATTTTACGTGATCCAATCGACGTATCAAGTGGGGCTATGAAATATAAAAATCTTTTACTATTCTTCGACCCCTTTACATGTTACATGAATGATAAGTCCTGCAAGACAAGAAGCCTGAATTAGTGAGATATCTAGGAACATAAGTAATTTGTAAGTAACACATCTTTTCTCTTTGAAATATTTGCCTTTGCATAGAATAGAACATATAGATATAATTGCCTGTTTTGTACCCATTTCGGTCCAATTCTATTATAGCCTTTGAGCGTAAGTAATATTGATTATACTTGATTTTTGCAATAGTTCTTTGATTAACAGATTTTATTAACCTAGAATCATCATTTGACGGATGTATCAATCTACTTTGTAGCTCCATCAGTTTCTTTTTCTGCTCGCTACTTTCCATTTTCAGTTCCGTATACTTATCCTTTCTCACCATCATATTGTCACGTCCCGAGGTGCGGTTGCGCTCGCAACGGTGGCACAAAGTCGTAACCGTTCCCGAAAATAACGCGAATTGCGTCCGGACCGGGTTCGTTGGCGTTTCGGACTCGATAAAACGGTAATTAACACTAAACTTACCTTGCGAAGGCTTGATTCCGCTGTCTGATTTCTCTTTCCAGGTACCTGGAGCGCCTTGGATCCGCAACCGGGATGGCGGCGGCGTACGGCTGGAACGGAAGTACGGGTCGTGCGGCGAAGGAAACCTCCTTCACAGGAACCAGGACTCGAACGCAGGAGATTGAATATTCTGGTGCATCACCCACGTATTCCCGAGCGAGACGACGAATAAACTCTCTCCTCCCCGCGCGTCGTGTACGCTTTGTCGGAGGTGCAAGGCTCGTCGAGAATACTTGAACTTCGGTCGAGTACGGCGCGGCTAAGCGTTGGTTCGCTCTAGCTTACCGGGATCAACCTGGGCGCAAGATATTCTGTATACGGTAGAAGTGAGGATGGAGCAACTAAGCGCTGGTTCGCTCTAGTCGTCGAGCCTCAAGACTATCGCAGATGAGATATAGAAATAGAATAATCGCGAGCGTACCCGTGGAGTAGAATTAAGGAATTGTATTTGGACTCGAATAAAGATACTTTGAATCTGGTAAAAATAAACTATATTCTATTATTTCACTATACTAGATACACTTGACTAAATTCTAAGTTACTGACTAGCGATTACAATGAGAATTAGAAATGGTATAAAGTATCGAATGGACTCCGCTATGGGAGTATGGATAGAGACGAATGCATTAGAGCTAATTGCTCGTTGCGAATGAGCCTATTGCTCGGATCGGAAGTGCATCGTTCGGATGCTGGATTAGAACTCCTCGGTTCGGAGATGAGATACGAACTCTCCAGTTCGGAGATGAGATTGGAACTCTCCCGTTCGGAGGTGAGATTGGAACTGACTCCCGGATCTCGCGTCCGCGACCTCCTCGGGTCGCGCGGCGCGCGAGTCGCTGGGCCCTCGCGGTGGGGCGGACGGTCGGAGTAGGGCGGCCGCTCGGCCCTCGTGGTGGGGCGGCCGTTCGGAGTGGGGCGCGGCCCGCGTTAAGCGTGAGCCGCGAGCGTCGAGTGTGCGCGCGAGTGCACGGAACATAACCGTGCATGAATAAAATATATACATATATTTACTTAAATCTAGGTGTGTGTTGGTGTGTATGTACATATATGAGTAGTGTGCTTATTCTAATCCCACATGTACGAGAAGTACGTATAGGGCTTCGTGATCGCTGGGGATTCGACCCAGTATGTGTCGGAGAGCTCCTCGCCCTCGTAATACGGGGTGAAGTCCTCCCCCTCGTGTGTGGAGATCGCGCGTGGGCGCGGCATGCTGCATCCCTCTTCCCTCTCGTACCTTTGTCTCCTTCTGTAGGGACGGCGAGTCGGCGGGTGGCCCGTGTGCAGGGGCTCCGGATACGGATGCTGGGGATGATGAGGTGGACGCCGGAGGGTGGCAGGCGGTACGCCTGACGTTACACCACCCCCCTTGGAAAAAGAATCTCGGCCATGCCGAGATCTCTTGTCTGTTGGGTAGATTTCGGGATGCTGGATCCTTCTCTTGGTCCTGTCGGCTGGATGCTGCGGAATCTGAGGTTTTTCGCCTGGTTGATCCTGGCGATAACGTTTGGAGATTGGACCGTGACTGCGGGCTTCCTTCGGATTGCAGGCACTTTCGTCGCTTTCACTTTCAGCGTTCGTTTGAATGTCACTGCTCTCACTGACTTCATTTTCAGTTTTTCGCACTTTTCTTTCACTAGCATCCACACTCTGCATACTATGCATTCGTTTACAAATTTTGATTTTGTTCGTATGAACAATTTTATGGCGCCCTTTTACATTCAGCTTAACATTACAGTTGCCCAAAATTTCGAGGATACGGTACGGTCCAGAATACTGTGCCTGGAACTTATGTTTGTTCGGCTCTTTTAAAAGATAGACCCATTGGCCTACCTCGAAGTTTTGGACATTGAGATTTCGGTCATAATAATATTTGGAACGGCGTTTCGCGTTGTCTAGATTGGCTTTAGCCAAATCCTGAGATTTCGTGATTTTCTCCTGAAGTTGTATAAGATAGTCGCTATAAGTTTCGTTATCAGAGCTGTCCTGAAAAGGAGTGGCTGACGGCGTCCTAGCTATCCTGCCGAACACTAGTTCGTGTGGGGTGTATAATGTACCCTCGTGCACACTGGTGTTGTATGAAAACATTGCATACGGTAACCAATTCACCCAATCGTTACTCGACTCTATGTAATGCTTCAGATATTCGGCCAGGACGTGGTGAGATCGTTCAACGGACCCGTTTGTTTGTGGATGGAACGCAGTGGACTTGTATTGCTTAATACGGAATTTGATTGCTATGGCTTTAATCAAGCTATTTATAAAGTTCGAACCTTGGTCCGTGAGTATGCCTTTCGGGCATCCGAACTTACAAATGAATTCTTTTATTAAAGCTTCGGCAATGTCTACTGCGGTGGTGGTTTTGAGAGGAACTGCGACTGAGTATTTAGTGAGGAGATCTTGGATCGTGAGGATACTTGTATAACCGTCGGAAGTTTCGGGAAGAGGACCCATTACGTCCATTGAAATCTTATCGAATGCCCTGCCAGGGGTGTCGGTTAAAGTGAGAGGCTGTCTGGTCTTTACCCGGACCAGTTTCTCTGTCTGACAACTTTTACATTTGCCAATATATTCTTGTATTTGTGTTTTCATGTTTGGCCAAAAGTATTGTTGTCTGATGCGAGAATAAGTTTTATTAACCCCTTTGTGACCTCCCACAGGGGAGTCGTGGTTTTCCCTTATTATTTTCAGTCGCTCTTCGACCGAAGGGGTTTTAATGAGGCCCTGGCAGACCGTAATCTGGACAGTTGTTTCGTAGAACAGGTCCTGAAGGATTTTCTGGATTCGGGACCAGGATACGGAGTCTAGATAGGTTTGTGCGATACTAAATGTTTGTAATTGTAATTCGTTTACAACGTCGCACAAGGATCTAAATGTTTCTATTACGGTCTGGAAATTGATTGATCTGGTGGAATGTTCGATGATTGGAAGCTGGATTTGGAATTCGTTTCCGATTTGTATGACTTTGGCTTTGGTAAGAACGTGATTTTTGTTTGGAAGGAATTTTTCAGCGTTCGCTAGATCTTTGGCGCCCGTGTCATAGGGGTGCCCAGATTGCGTGACGAAGACAACTACATTGTCTCGTCGCGTTGATAATGCGTCACGGCTGAAATTAAATAGGGGTTCGCGTCGGAAAAATTCATTTGGAGCAGGAGTATAGAAGTCGGTGCTGTCGCTGGCGACTTGCGGAGGTGGTGCTGTGTTGGTACGGAAGGACGTGCCTGGAGTCGGTAATTCAGGTTCTGATGTTACCGGAGTAGGAGGAGGCGCTAGTGTGGTATACTTTTTACGGGTTTCCGGAGGCACATCGAAGATGTCGTCCTCCGAGTTTTCTGAATACGAGAGCGGAAAAATTTGAGCGGGATTCCGCGACAATGCGTCCGCATTAAGGTTCGTTTTTCCACTTTTATAGACCATCTCGTAGTCAAATTCCGCTAACTTAAGCCTCCACCGTACGAGTCTACTTGACGGGTCCTTGACCGAATTCATCCACACTAACGGTCGATGGTCGGTAACGAGTTTGAATTGATTACCGTATATGTATGGACGAAAGTAATGGACGGCGTAGACAATCGCCAGACACTCCTTCTCGATCGTGGAGTAGTTTTTCTCCGCAGCGTTTAACAGTCGCGACGTGTACGCGATTGGCAAGTCGCGGCCTATTGGTCCTTGACTCAAGATAGCACCAATAGCTTCGGCGGACGCGTCGGTCGTTATCACGAATGGTTGTTTAAAGTTGGGGTACTGCAAGATAGGCGCTTCGCATAGGCAATCTCGGAGTTTGACGAATGAATTCTCTTGCTCGTTACGCCATACAAAGGGCGCGTCCTTTTTTAACAAATTCGTTAGAGGCTTAGCAATGTTAGAAAAATTTGCGATGAACCGCCTGTAGTACCCCGCGAGCCCGAGGAATTGTTTGATCTGTTTCGCGTTGCGCGGGCGCGGAAAATTTTTGACGGCGCTAATTTTCGCAGGGTCAGGTTTTACACCGTGCTCACTGATAATATGACCCAAATAGCTTACTTCTCTCCTCAAGAATTCGCACTTATCCGGCTGCAATACTAAATTAGCTTCTTTGAGCCGTTGAGTTAATTTCTCGAATTTAAGTCGATGTTCTTGAAGAGAGCTAGCGTAGATAACAATGTCGTCCAAATAGACGAAAATTTCGTTCCCTTGGAGACCGGACAGGACATTGTCCATAAGTCGTTGGAACGTCGCTGGCGCATTTTTTAATCCGAATGGCATTCTTTTAAATTCATAATGCCCGTGAGGCGTCGAAAAAGCGGTTTTGGGAGCATCGGCGGGCTCCATTGGGATCTGGTGAAATCCGCTCGCGAGATCGAATGTACTAAAATACTTCGCGCTCCCGAGCTGATCAAGTATCTCGGTAATGCAAGGGAGGGGATAGGCATCGGCGACAGATTTCTCATTGAGTGCGCGGTAGTCGATGACGACGCGCCATTGCTTGTTGCCCAAGGAGTCCGGTTTCTTTGGGACAACCCACAATGGCGAATTATATGGTGATTTTGACGGAGAGATGACACCATTTTGTAAAAATTTGTCGACTTGTCGTCGAATCTCCTCCTTATGAGCTGGTGGGAACCGGTATTGTTTCACATTGACGGGGCGGTCGTCGACGGTTGGAATCTTGTGCGTGGTTGCTGACGTATGCCCTAATTTATCCCCCTCAATGTGAAAAAGCTCCTGCGTGCTTTGAACGAGACGGACGACGTGCTCTCTTTCCTCTGCGTTGAGGTGGTCGAGACGGAGGAGACTAAGAATTCGATCTAAGCGAGATTTCGAAAGGTTGGCGGATTTCGATGTTTGTTTTAACGGCGCCTGTTGTACATTATTTTTAACCGCCTGAGCATAGGAGATTTGCTGAGTATTCGCGATTTTGCAACGCGAAGGAGGAGTTTCGATTGTCGAATATGGTGTCTGATTCGAGAAAGAAATAGAAGTTTTCCCTTTTTGGGATGAGCCGATCGGTACGGCGGATACGTTGGATTTAGTAGATTTAGAAAAAACCGGATACAGCGACGGACTATCCTCCTTATGGAGGGGAGTCATGATTTGCGCGGGCTCAAGTATGATTTCTGGTAACGCGATTTCGACGGCGCGGTCGGATGAATTAATTATTCGAGTTACCGCTTTGCCCCGAATTACTCTGACGAGAGCGTTTCCGAAAAATATACCCGGCGCAAGATCGATACGAGGAATTATACCTTCCGCGAGATTCGAATTAACTACGCGGACCTTGATACCGATATTTGATCTCAGCGGAATGGAGATACGGTCTCCTGACTTCGGAGAAGCTGCTTTGTCTTGCGTTCGAAGCTTCGATTTCGTTGTTGCATCGCGTTTCAGCGGAGGCGATGATTTACGCGGCGGGCGCGGCGGCGGAGGGGGAATAGATTCCGTGCGCGGCGCTTGTTTACGTTTCGGCGATAGGAGAGGCTTTATTTTCGACTCCGGTGACGGTTCCTCGAGTGCTTCGATATCGTCTTCGAAAGGAATTCTCTTACCATTCCATTTGATTATTTTATTTGGAAAAGAGATTTCTGCGTCCATACAGAACCCGGAGCCGAGGATCCCGCTTGGTTTAAGGGGAAAATCATCCTCGACCACATTAAAAGGAACGACGCGACCGAAAATGACAAGATTCACCGTCCCTAAGGTTGCGGTTTTGCCATCGGTTACCCCTGTTATTATTACGATCTCGGACTTATCGATTCGCGCGGATGCTTTTAGAGCCGAACGTTTTATAATATTTATTTCCGCCCCAGTGTCCACCATGAAGCGAGTTGGTGAAATTAGAGGATCGGATTTTAGAACTACGTTTGGCGTGCTAGTTTTTCCGGTTATGTTTATCGCGGCGTTTCGTCGATTTCCGCGTTGGAGTTGTTCGCGGCGAGAGGACGGACTTGGTGCGCGGCCTCGCCACCTGTCTCGCGGCGGGTGCGGAGGCCATTGTCGTTTCCCGAATTTTTATTTACCGCGTTGTTGTACTGTCTTTTGCGGCACTCGCCTATTTCGTGCCCCGGGGTCTTGCAATAGCGACAAAATTTGGGCGCGTCCCTGGCTACGATTTGTCTCGGTTGTTCGTACGCGGGGCCTCGAGTAGGAGGCGGTACGTCCCTGGATCGCAAGTATTCCTGCGGTCGGTACGGCGATGGCGGTCTGAGCCGACACTCGGTCGCGTAATGTCCGATATTATTACATTTTCGGCAAATAACTTCGGCTGGTTTTTCGCGCGATTCTGGTCGCGCGGCACGCGATCTACCTAGTCGGTTGCAATCACGTTCGTGCATTTGGTAAAGCTCTCGCGCTCGAGCGAACGTTTCTCGCAATGTGCCGAATGAATTTATCGTCATTTGCATTCGAATTTCCGGAATGAGACCGTCTTTAAAACATTGTAGAGTGAGCGCGTCTACGTCATCGAGCGATTCCGGTGTGTCTCGTCGAGCAAGCCTTTCGCAATCAATTATGGCGGTTCTAAGATCTTTTACTCGACCGATGTAATCTAGAATGTGCTCGTTCGCGCGCATGAATATATTTGCAAGTTCACCCCGATAATGATGAGCTGATTTTACGGAGCAAAATGTGCTGCGAAGAACGTCCGTTAATTCGAGTATTGTGTAACATGGCTCGTCTTCTAGCGCGGCGTAGGCACGACCCTTGAGTTTTCCCTTAAGCAGGCGTGTGAAAGTTCGCTCGCACCCATTAGGGATAAGCTCATAAGCGCGTTTACACGCTCGGGTAAACTGAAGAATAGGAATATTCTGACCATCGAATGTCGGCACGGCTTCGAGGGCCTGCTTAAGCGATAGCTCGTCGTGTTGCGAACTATTTGTATTGAAATCGGAGCTCGAATTATGTCCGGAAAGCGGATTTCCCCGAGGAATATCTAGAGAAACAGTATCGTCGCGCGTTAAATCAGGCGTTCTGCGAATAGATTCTAATTCACGACGTAGAATTTCTATTTGCTGGAGCAACGCGGCATTACTCGGATCGGTCGCTTTCGTATTTTTCGCGGAAGTATTTTGTTGCGCGGTACTAGGAAGAGGCTCGGCGATAGCGTCTTGGAAATCAAGCGTTCTGCTAGTGCGTTTTTCGCGTTCGGAATCGGCCATCGCGGCGGCTCGCTGTGTCTGCTGGCGCGTTTTTGTCGGAGTCCGGGTTGCCATATCTAGTTTCGCGGTTCCTTTCGGCGGAATTTCCGGAGGAAACGCGTGGCTATCCCACCGCTGTCACCAAAAATAACTTTCGTGTCACGTCCCGAGGTGCGGTTGCGCTCGCAACGGTGGCACAAAGTCGTAACCGTTCCCGAAAATAACGCGAATTGCGTCCGGACCGGGTTCGTTGGCGTTTCGGACTCGATAAAACGGTAACTAACACTAAACTTACCTTGCGAAGGCTTGATTCCGCTGTCTGATTTCTCTTTCCAGGTACCTGGAACGCCTTGGATCCGCAACCGGGATGGCGGCGGCGTACGGCTGGAACGGAGGTACGTCTACGGGAATAAGCGTCCAGGCGGGTTGACTCCGGCTGGCAGGTATCGGCGTTTGGCCCTGACGATTGGCGACTCGTACGGGTCGTGCGGCGAAGGAAACCTCCTTCACAGGAACCAGGACTCGAACGTAGGAAATTGAATATTCTGGTGCATCACCCACGTATTCCCGAGCGAGACGACGAATGAACTCTCTCCTCCCCGCGCGTCGTGTACGCTTTGTCGGAGGTGCAAGGCTCATCGAGAATACTTGAACTTCGGTTGAATACGGCACGGCTAAGCGTTGGTTCGCTCTAGCTTACCGGGATCGACCTGGGCGCAAGATATTCTGTACACGGTAGAAGTGAGGATGGAGCAACTAAGCGCTGGTTCGCTCTAGTCGTCGAGCCTCAAGACTATCGTAGATGAGATATAGAATTAGAATAATCGCGAGCGTACCCGTGGATTAGAATTAAGGAATTGTATTTGAACTCGAATAAAGATACTTTGAATCTGGTAAAAATAAACTATATTCTATGATTTCACTATACTAGATACACTTGACTAAATTCTAAGTTACTGACTAGCGATTACAATGAGAATTAGAAATAGTATAAGGTATCGAATGGACTCCGCTATGGGAGTATGGATAGAGACGAATGCATTAGAGCTAATTGCTCGTTGCGAATGAGCCTATTGCTCGGATCGGAGGTGCATCGTTCGGATGCTGGATTAGAACTCCTCGGTTCGGAGATGAGATGCGAACTCTCCAGTTCGGAGGTGAGATTGGAACTGACTCTCGGATCTCGCGTCCGCGACCTCCTCGGGTCGCGCGGCGCGCATGTCGCTGGGCCCTCGCGGTGGGGCGGACGGTCGGAGTAGGGCGGCCGCTCGGCCCTCGTGGTGGGGCGGCCGTTCGGAGTGGGGCGCGGCCCGCGTTAAGCGTGAGCCGCGAGCGTCGAGTGTGCGCGCGAGTGCACGGAACATAGCCGTGCATGAATGAAATATATACATATATTTACTTAAATCTAGGTGTGTGTTGGTGTGTATGTACATATATGAGTAGTGTCCTTATTCTAATCCCACATGTACGAGAAGTACGTATAGGGCTTCGTGATCGCTGGGGATTCGACCCAGTATGTGTCGGAGAGCTCCTCGCCCTCGTAATACGGGGTGAAGTCCTCCCCCTCGTGTGTGGAGATCGCGCGTGGGCGCGGCATGCTGCATCCCTCTTCCCTCTCGTACCTTTGTCTCCTTCTGTAGGGACGGCGAGTCGGCGGGTGGCCCGTGTGCAGGGGCTCCGGATACGGATGCTGGGGATGATGAGTTGGACGCCGGAGGGTGGCAGGCGGTACGCCTGACGTTACAGTAGACATCTGCAAACGCTATTCCCTAGCAAGGAAGTGTCGCATGTACATTCAATTGAGGTGTATGCAAGATATACATCGCACTTCGCAATGAATATTATATATTATCATGAAACATAGAAATGAGAAGCGATACCGCGATTTGAGAAGCATTAGAACCCTAATGCCACGATAAGCAGACATCTGCACACGCTATTTCCTAGCAAGGAAGTGTCGCATTTACATTCGTTTAAAGTATAGATGCGATATACATAACACTGCACAATGAATATTATATCTTATCATGAAACATAGAAATGAGATGCGATATGACGATTTAAGAAGCATTAGAATTCTACTGCTTCGGTACGTAGACATCAGCAAACGCAACTTCTTAGCAAGCAAGTGTCGCATTTACATTCTTTTGAAAGGAATACGAGGTAATCATGACACTTCGCAATGAATATTATATCTTATCATGAAACATAGAGATGAAATGCGATAGGGTGATTTAAGAAGCATTAGAACTCTATTGCTTCGAAACGTAGACATCTGCAAACGCTACTTCCTAGCAAGGAAGTGTCACAATTACATTCTTTGAAACGAATACGAGGCATACATGACACTTCGCAAAGAATATTATACCTTATCATGAAACGTAGATATGAGATGCGATGTGACGAACCAAGAAGAATTAGAAAACTATTGCTTCGATACGTAGACATCTGCAAACGCTACTTCCTAGCGATGAAGTGTCGCATTTACTTTCTTTTGAAGTGAATACGAGGTACACATAACATTCCACAATGAATATTATATATTATCATGAAACATAGTAATGAGTAGCGATATCACGTTTTGAGAAGCATTAGAACTCCAATGCTTCGATACGTAGACATCTGGAAACGATATTTCCTAGCAAGGAAGTGTGGCACTTTCATTCTTTTTAAGTGTAGACGAGGTATGCATAACACGTAGCAATGAATATTATATCTTAGTATGAAACATAGAACTGAGATGCGATATCGTGTTCTAAGAAGCATTACAACTCTATTGCTTCAATACGTAGGCATCTGGAAACGCACATCCAAGCAAGGAAGTGTGGCATTTATGTTGTTTTGAAGTCTAGACGAGGAATACGTAACACTTCGCAATGAACATTATTTCCGATCATGAAACATAGAATTGTGATGAGATATCGCGTTTCAAGAATCATTAGGACTCTATTGCTTCAAAACTTAGACATCTGGAAACGCTATATCTTAGCAAGGAAGTGTGGCATTTACATTCTTTTGAAGTGCAGGTGATGTATACATGACACTTCGCAATGAATATTTTACCTTATCATGAAACATAGAAATGAAATGCGATATCGCTTTTTAAGAAGCATAAGGACTCTGTTGCTTCGATACGTAGACATCTGGTAACGCTGTTTCCTAGCAAAGAAGTGTGACGTTTACATTCTTTTTGAAGGGTAAAAGAAGTACACATATCACTTCGCAATGAATATTATATCATATCATGAAACATAAAAATGAGATGCGATATCGCGTTTTAAGGAGCATTAGAACTATATTGCTTCGATACGCAGACATCTGGAAACGCTATTCCCTAGCAAGGAAGTGTGGCATTTACATTGTTTTGTAGTGTAGACGGGGTATACATAACACTTCGCAATAAATATTATATCTTAACATGAGACATGGAAATGGGATGCGATATCACGTTATAAGAAGAATTGGAACTCCACTGCTTCGATACGTAGACATCTGCAAACTCTACTTCCTAGCAAGGCAGTGTCGCATTTACGTACTTTTGAAGTGAATACGAGGTATACATGACACTTTGCAATGAATATTATGTCTTCTCATTATACATTGAAATGAGATGCTATATCGCGTTTTAAGAAGCATTAGAACTCTATTGCTTCGATACGTAGACATCTGTAAACGCTATTTCCTAGAAAGGAAGTGTGGCATTTACATACATTTCAAGTGTAGGCGAGGAATACATAACACTTCGCAATGAATATTATATCTTATCATGAATCATACAAATGAGATGCGATATCGCGTTTTAAGGGGCATTAGTACTCTATAGCTTCGATACAGAGATATCTGAGAGCGTAATTTACTAGAAAGAAACCTCCTCGCACCCCCTAGCATCAGCCCCTGGACGCATGCAACCAGCCAATCTCGCCTGCAGAACCAGCAACTGGATGTGTTCGCGCGCGCATTCCTGCACGCGCTCACTCACACCGAGTTCCGCTGCCTCACTCGCACCGCCGAGTATATCTGTCTCGCTCGTACCGGGCACCAGTGTCTCACTCGCACCACCGAGTATACCTGTCTCGCCCGCACCAAGGACGGGCAGCCCTATCTCCCTCGCACCGAGGATTCCGTCCTGCAGGAAGACGTAGCCGCAGCCCATCACCTGAATGGGGTCTTTTCCAATTCCGGGAACAGGATCTGCTAGAACCTATATATTCCTTCTAGGCTAGGACATACATACCATATCATGACGCATATATAAGAATTCCTAGATCTAAGTTACACTAAGTAAGATGCGTCCGGCCAGCGGCATGCGCCGCTAGCCCCACCACGAGCCGCGAGTCCCCACTCGCTGGACCGCGCGCTCTCCGCCTCGAGACGCGAGTCCCCCACTCGCGGGATCGCGATCTCCCTACCGCGAGCCTCCGCGAACGTAGCGCCCCGCGAACCGAGGAGGTCAGAGACGCGTCTCCAGAGCACACACTCTGACTCGAGATCTCCTACCGAGGAGTCGAAACCTCTAGTTCTAGATCGTTAGCCACCTCAATATGGGGTTCAGGCATCGTATTTCTATTTCCATTTTATCTTAGTCTTAGTCTTAGAATAATTCCAGTTCTTGTATACTTTAAACCTAGAATATATTTTATTTTTACTTTTACTATATCCAAGTACAAGTTCTTTTACCAAGTCTACTATTTCCACATCCATTAATTTTATCAAGAGTTTACAATACTAGTTCTACTTTTAACATTACATGTAACTACGAATTCTTCCACGGGTTCTTCCATACAACTGGTGTTGCTCTTCATCAAATTGAAGGAGTATAGAAATCGGCTCTGTGACGTTGAGACCGCCGCCTATCCTTCAGATCTTAGTCGAAAGTACAGAAAAATCTGGTGAATGAATCGTGCTTCCGGTTTGCGAAGAACGCGACGTGCGAGTAGGAAGAATTTCATACGATCACTTGTGCGTGAATATTTGGAGGGCGTTCCGAGAGTCCTCGTATAACAGCGACCTGCCTTCGCACCAGTCCAGACGCCGATTTTCGAAGCGACCGTCGACGATTCCGATCCAGACACCACGACGCATCACGCCGATTCTGCCACATTCAGCATCATCGCTGAATTCCGACCGCCGTCCTCCTCTTCGCTGGCGACTGATCGAGATTTCCGTAGCAGCCAACAGAACGAAATCCGCTACGATCCCAGCGAACGATCTTCCACGCCGTTTCTACGTACAAATCAAGAGAGAAGTCATCGAAAGGTAGGGTCATTCCCTTATTATCGCGAGTGTTTTCGATAGTGTCGCGTCAGCCGAAATTGTCGGACCCGGTCTTAACGCGTTCCCGGGGACCCAATTACCGAAAAATAGGCTCGTGTCGTAAAGCCTCCGGAGCAACGGAAAATAGTTTCGCCGGACGTGACACCTCGTATTCACTTCAAAAGAATGTAAATGCGACACTTCCTTGCTAGGAAATAAGGTTTGCAGATATCTACGTATCGAAGAAGTAGAGTTATAATGCTTCTTGAATCGCCATATCGCATCTCATTTCTATGTTTCATCACAAGATATAATATTCATTGCGAAGTGTCATGTATACATCGTATTCCTCACAAGAGAATGTAAATGCGACACTTCCTTTCTAGGAAATAGCGTTTGCAGATGTCTACGTACCGATGCAATGGAGTTCTAATGCTTCTTAAATCGCGATATCGCAATACATTTCTATGTTTCATGATAAGATATAATATTCATTCCGAAGTGTCATGTATACCTCGAATTCACTTCAAAAGTATGTAAATGCGACACTTCCATGCTAGGAAATAGCGTTTGCAGATATCTCCGCATCGAGGCAATAGGTTTCTAATGCTTCTTAAGACGCGATATCGCATCTCACATTTATGTTACATGATAACGTATAATGTTCATTGCGACGTGTCACGTATACCTCGTATTCACTTCAAAAGAATGTAAATGCGAATCTTCCTTGCTAGGAAATAGCGTTTGCAGATATCTACGTATCGTAGCAATGGAGTTCTAACGCTTCTTAAAACGAGATATGGCAACTCATTTCTACGTTTCGTGATAAGATATAATATTCATTGCAAAGTGTCATGTACACCTCGTATTCACTTCAAAAGAATGTAAGTGCGACACTTCCATGCTAGGAGATAGCGTTTGCAGATGTCTCCGCATCAAGGCCATATAGTTTGAATGCTTTTTAAAACGAGATATCGCATCTCTCTTCTATGTTTCATGATAAGATATAATATTCATTGCGAAGTGTCACGTATACCTCGTATTCACTTCAAAAGATTGTAAATGCGACGTTTCCATTCTTGGGAATACCGTTTGCAGATGTCTGCGTATCGTAGCAGTAGAGTTCTAATGCTACTTAAATCGCGATATCACATTTCATTTATATGTTTCGTGATAAGATATAATATTCATTGCGAAGTGTCATGTATACCTCGTATTCACGTCAAAAGAATGTAAGTGCGACTATTCCTTTCAAGGAAATAGCGTTTGCTGATGCCTACGTATCGTAGCAAAAGAGTCCTAATGCTTCTTAAAACAAGATGTCGCATTTCATTTCTATGTTTGTGATAAGATATAATATTCATTTCGAAGTGTTATGTATACCTCGTATTCACTCCAAGCAAATGTAAATGCGACACTTCCTTGCTAGGAAATAGCGTTTGCAGATGTCTCCGCATCGAGGCCATAGATTTCTAATGCTTCTTAAAACGCAATATCGCAACTCACTTCTATGTTTCATGATAAGATATAATATTCAGTGCGAAGTGTCATGTATACCTCGTATTCACTTCAAAAGAATGTAAATACGACTACTCCTTGCTAGGAAATAGCGTTAGCAGATGCCTACGCATCGTAGCAATAGAGTTGTAGTGCTTCTCAAAACGCGATATTGCATCTCATTTCTATGCTTCATGATAAGTTATAATTTTCATTGCGAATTGTCATGTATACCTCGTATTCACTGCATACGAATGTAAATGCGACACTTCCTTGCTGGGAAATGGCGTATTCAGATGTCTACGTATCGTAGCAATAGAGTTCTAATGCTACTTAAATCGCGATATCGCATCTCATTCCTATATTTCGTGATAAGATATAATATTCATTGCGAAGTGTCATGTGTACCTCGTATTCTCTTCAAAAGAATGTAAATGCGACGTTTCCATCCTAGGAAATAGCGTTCGCAGATGTCTACGTATCGTAGCAAATGAGTCCTAATGCTTCTTAAAACGAGATGTCGCATTTCATTTCTATGTTTCGTGATAAGAAATAATATTCATTTCGAAGTGTTATGTATACCTCGTAATCACTTCAATAGAATGTAAATGCGACTATTGCTTGCTAGGAAATAGCGTTTGCAGATGTCTACGTATCGTAGCAATAGAGTTCTAATGCTACTTAAATCGCGATATCGCATCTCATTTCTATATTTCGAGATAAGATATAATATTCATTGCGAAGTGTCATGTGTACCTCATATTCACTTCAATTGAATGTAAATGCACCTATTGCTTGCTAGGAAATAGCGTTTGCAGATGTCTACGTATCGTAGCAATAGAGTTCTAATGCAACTTAAAACGAGATGTCGCATTTCATTTCTATGATTCGTGATAAGGTACAATATTCATTGTGGAGTGTTATGCGTACCTCGTATTCACTTCAAAAGAATGTAAATGCAACACTTCCTTGATAGGAAATAACATTTGCAGATGTCTACGCATCGTAGCATTAGAGTTCTAGTGCTTCTTAAATCGCGATATCGCATCTCACTTCTATGTCTCGAGATAAGATATAATATTCATTGCGAAGTGTCATGTATACCTCGTATTAACTTCAAAAGAATGTAAATGCGGCATTTCCTTCATAGGAAATAGCGTTTGCAGATGTCTACGTATCGTAGCAATAGAGTTCTAATGCTTCCTAAACCCGATATCGCATTTCACTGATATGTTTCATGACAAGATATAATATTCATTATGGAGTGTTATGCATACCTCGTATTCACTTCATAAGAATGTAAATGCGACCCTTCCATGCTAGGAAATAGCCTTTGCAGATGCCTACGTATCGTAGCAATAGAGTTCTAAAGCTTCTTAGAACGCGATATCGCATCTCACTTCTATGTTTCATGATAAGATGTAATATTCATTGCGAAGTGGTATGTATACCTCGTATTCCGTTTAAAAGAATGTAAATGCGACACTTCCTTGCTAGGAAATAGCGATTCCAGTTGTCTTCGTATCGTAGCAATAGAGTTCTAATGCTTCTTAAATCGCGATATTGCATCTCAATTCTATGTTTCGTGATAAGATATAATGTTCATTGCGAAGTGTCATGTATACCTCGTATTAACTTCAAAGAATGTAAATGCGACCATTCCTTGCTCGGAAATAGCGTTTGCAGATGCCTACGTATCGTAGCAATAGAGTTCGAATGCTATTTAAATCGCGATATCGCATCTCATTTCTATATATCGTGATAAGATATAATATTCATTGCGAAGTGTCATGTATACCTCGCATACACTACAAAGGAATGAAAATGCGACATTTCCTTGCTAGGAAATGGCGTTTGCAGATGTTTACGTATCGTAGCAATAGAGTTCTAATTCTTCTTCAACCGCGATATCGCATCCCATTTCTATGTTTCATGATAAGATATAATATTCATTGCCAAGTGTCATGTATTTCTCGCATACACTTCAAATGAATGTGAATACGACACTTCCTTGCTAGGAAATAGCTTTGACAGATGTCTACGTATCTAAGCAATTGAGTTCTAATGATTCTTAAAACGAGATTTCGCATCTCACTTCTATGTCTAATGATAATATATAATATTGATTGCGAAGTGTTATGTATTCCTCATCTACACTTCAAATGAATGTAAATGCTGCACTTCCTTTCTAGGGAATAGCGTTTGCAGATGTCTACGTATCGAATCAATAGAGTTCCAAAGCTGCTTAAATAGCGATATCGCATCTCATTTCTACGTTTCATGATAAGATATAATATTCATTGCGAAGTGTCATGTATACCTCGTATTCACTTCAGAAGAATGTAAATGCGACACTTCCTTGCTGGGAAATAGCGTTTTGCAGAAGTCAACGTATGGAAGCAATGCAGTTCTAACGCTTCTTAAAACGAGATATCGCATCTCATTTCTATGTTTTATGGTAAGTTATAATATTCATTGCGAAGTGTCATGCATACCTCGTATTCACTTAAAATGAATGTAAATGCGACACTTCCATGCTAGGAAATAGCGTTTGCAGATGTCTACGTACCGCAGCAATAGAGTTCTAATGCTTCTTAAAACGCAATATCGTATCTCATTTCTATGTTTCATGATAGCATATAATATTCATTGCGAAGTGTAATGTTTACCTCGTATACACTTCAGAAGAGTGTGAAAGCGTCACCTCCTTGCTAGGAAATTGCTTTTCCAGATGTCTACGTATCAAAGAAATAGAGTTCTAATGCTTCATAAAACGTGACATCGCATCTCATTTCTGTGTTTCGTAGTAAGATATAATATTCATTGTTGAGTGTTATGTATACCTCGTATTCACCTAAAAAGAATGTGAATGCGACACTTCCTTGCTAGGAAATTGCGTTTGCAGATGTCTACGTATTGTAGCAATGGATTTCTTGAGTTCCTTAATTCGCGATATCGCTCCTCATTTCCATGTTTCATGATAAGATATAATGTTAAAGCAATGCGTTATGTATATCTCGTCTACACTTGGAAGGAATGTAAATCCCATACTTCCTTTCTACGGAATAGCGTTTCTAGATGTCTACGTATTGATGCTATGTATATCTAATTCTACATAAAACGCGATGTCGCATCTCATTTCTATATCTCATGATAAGATATAATATTCAGTGAAAGGCGTTATGTGTCTCCTGTCTACACATCAAAAGAATGTATGTGCCACATTAGCTTGCTATGGAGTAGCGCTAATAAATGTTTACGTTTCGAAGCAATTGGATTTAATACTTCATTATACGCGAAGTTGCATCTCGTTTTTATGTCTCATGATAAGATGTAATGTCACGTCTTGGATCGCGGATAACTAACCGCTAGCCGGAGAGATACGCAGCCAAAAGCTGTTCGGCTCGCACAGTTGCGTCAGAGTCCGGACACATTTTGCTCGCAAAACACGGATCGAAAAGGCGCGGACGAAGTTAAGATAACGTTGACTTACCTTTGGTGTCTTGATAGCTGCTAATATTCAATATCCTTGCTGCAAGTATCGTCGTCGGTCCGGATTGTCCTCGGGTATGGTTCCTGCGTACGGGCTGTTGTGCGGTATCGTCAGCGGGATGAGTACCGTTGTAGCCTACTCTCCAGTGCGGATCGGCAATAGTGTAACGTCAGGCGTACCGCCTGCCACCCTCCGGCGTCCACCTCATCATCCCCAGCATCCGTATCCGGAGCCCCTGCACACGGGCCACCCGCCGACTCGCCGTCCCTACAGAAGGAGACAAAGGTACGAGAGGGAAGAGGGATGCAGCATGCCGCGCCCACGCGCGATCTCCACACACGAGGGGGAGGACTTCACCCCGTATTACGAGGGCGAGGAGCTCTCCGACACATACTGGGTCGAATCCCCAGCGATCACGAAGCCCTATACGTACTTCTCGTACATGTGGGATTAGAATAAGCACACTACTCATATATGTACATACACACCAACACACACCTAGATTTAAGTAAATATATGTATATATTTTATTCATGCACGGTTATGTTCCGTGCACTCGCGCGCACACTCGACGCTCGCGGCTCACGCTTAACGCGGGCCGCGCCCCACTCCGAACGGCCGCCCCACCACGAGGGCCGAGCGGCCGCCCTACTCCGACCGTCCGCCCCACCGCGAGGGCCCAGCGACTCGCGCGCCGCGCGACCCGAGGAGGTCGCGGACGCGAGATCCGAGAGTCAGTTCGTATCTCACCTCCGAACGGGAGAGTTCTCATCCAGCATCCGAACGATGCACTTCCGATCCGAGCAATAGGCTCATTCGCAACGAGCAATTAGCTCTAATGTATTCGTCTCTATCCATACTCCCATAGCGGAGTCCATTCGGTACTTTATACTATTTCTAATTCTCATTGTAATCGCTAGGCAGTAACTTAGAATTTAGTCAAGTGTATCTAGTATAGTGAAATCATAGAATATAGTTTATTTTTACCAGATTCAAAGTATCTTTATTCGAATTCAAATACAATTCCTTAATTCTAATCCACGGGTACGCTCGCGATTATTCTAATTCCATATCTCATCTGCGATAGTCTTGAGGCTCGACGACTAGAGCGAACCAGCGCTTAGTTGCTCCATCCTCACTTCTACCGTGTACAGAATATCTTGCGCCCAGGTCGATCCCGGTAAGCTAGAGCGAACCAACGCTTAGCCGTGCCGTATTCAACTGAAGTTCAAGTATTCTCGATGAGCCTTGCACCTCCGACAAAGCGTACACGACGCGCGGGGAGGAGAGAGTTTATTCGTCGTCTCGCTCGGGAATACGTGGGTGATGCACCAGAATATTCAATTTCCTACGTTCGAGTCCTGGTTCCTGTGAAGGAGGTTTCCTTCGCCGCACGACCCGTACGAGTCGCCAATCGTCAGGGCCAAACGCCGATACCTGCCAGCCGGAGTCAACCCGCCTGGACGCTTATTCCCGTAGACGTACCTCCGTTCCAGCCGTACGCCGCCGCCATCCCGGTTGCGGATCCAAGGCGCTCCAGGTACCTGGAAAGAGAAATCAGACAGCGGAATCAAGCCTTCGCAAGGTAAGTTTAGTGTTAATTACCGTTTTATCGAGTCCGAAACGCCAACGAACCCGGTCCGGACGCAATTCGCGTTATTTTCGGGAACGGTTACGACTTTGTGCCACCGTTGCGAGCGCAACCGCACCTCGGGACGTGACACGAAAGTTATTTTTGGTGACAGCGGTGGGATAGCCACGCGTTTCCTCCGGAAATTCCGCCGAAAGGAACCGCGAAACTAGATATGGCAACCCGGACTCCGACAAAAACGCGCCAGCAGACACAGCGAGCCGCCGCGATGGCCGATTCCGAACGCGAAAAACGCACTAGCAGAACGCTTGATTTCCAAGACGCTATCGCCGAGCCTCTTCCTAGTACCGCGCAACAAAATACTTCCGCGAAAAATACGAAAGCGACCGATCCGAGTAATGCCGCGTTGCTCCAGCAAATAGAAATTCTACGTCGTGAATTAGAATCTATTCGCAGAACGCCTGATTTAACGCGCGACGATACTGTTTCTCTAGATATTCCTCGGGGAAATCCGCTTTCCGGACATAATTCGAGCTCCGATTTCAATACAAATAGTTCGCAACACGACGAGCTATCGCTTAAGCAGGCCCTCGAAGCCGTGCCGACATTCGATGGTCAGAATATTCCTATTCTTCAGTTTACCCGAGCGTGTAAACGCGCTTATGAGCTTATCCCTAATGGGTGCGAGCGAACTTTCACACGCCTGCTTAAGGGAAAACTCAAGGGTCGTGCCTACGCCGCGCTAGAAGACGAGCCATGTTACACAATACTCGAATTAACGGACGTTCTTCGCAGCACATTTTGCTCCGTAAAATCAGCTCATCATTATCGGGGTGAACTTGCAAATATATTCATGCGCGCGAACGAGCACATTCTAGATTACATCGGTCGAGTAAAAGATCTTAGAACCGCCATAATTGATTGCGAAAGGCTTGCTCGACGAGACACACCGGAATCGCTCGATGACGTAGACGCGCTCACTCTACAATGTTTTAAAGACGGTCTCATTCCGGAAATTCGAATGCAAATGACGATAAATTCATTCGGCACATTGCGAGAAACGTTCGCTCGAGCGCGAGAGCTTTACCAAATGCACGAACGTGATTGCAACCGACTAGGTAGATCGCGTGCCGCGCGACCAGAATCGCGCGAAAAACCAGCCGAAGTTATTTGCCGAAAATGTAATAATATCGGACATTACGCGACCGAGTGTCGGCTCAGACCGCCATCGCCGTACCGACCGCAGGAATACTTGCGATCCAGGGACGTACCGCCTCCTACTCGAGGCCCCGCGTACGAACAACCGAGACAAATCGTAGCCAGGGACGCGCCCAAATTTTGTCGCTATTGCAAGACCCCGGGGCACGAAATAGGCGAGTGCCGCAAAAGACAGTACAACAACGCGGTAAATAAAAATTCGGGAAACGACAATGGCCTCCGCACCCGCCGCGAGACAGGTGGCGAGGCCGCGCACCAAGTCCGTCCTCTCGCCGCGAACAACTCCAACGCGGAAATCGACGAAACGCCGCGATAAACATAACCGGAAAAACTAGCACGCCAAACGTAGTTCTAAAATCCGATCTTCTAATTTCACCAACTCGCTTCATGGTGGACACTGGGGCGGAAATAAATATTATAAAACGTTCGGCTCTAAAAGCATCCGCGCGAATCGATAAGTCCGAGATCGTAATAATAACAGGGGTAACCGATGGCAAAACCGCAACCTTAGGGACGGTGAATCTTGTCATTTTCGGTCGCGTCGTTCCTTTTAATGTGGTCGAGGATGATTTTCCCCTTAAACCAAGCGGGATCCTCGGCTCCGGGTTCTGTATGGACGCAGAAATCTCTTTTCCAAATAAAATAATCAAATGGAATGGTAAGAGAATTCCTTTCGAAGACGATATCGAAGCACTCGAGGAACCGTCACCGGACTCGAAAATAAAGCCTCTCCTATCGCCGAAACGTAAACAAGCGCCGCGCACGGAATCTATTCCCCCTCCGCCGCCGCGCCCGCCGCGTAAATCATCGCCTCCGCTGAAACGTGATGCAGCAACGAAATCGAAGCTTCGAACGCAAGACAAAGCAGCTTCTCCGAAGTCAGGAGACCGTATCTCCATTCCGCCGAGATCAAATATCGGTATCAAGGTCCGCGTAGTTAATTCGAACCTCGCGGAAGGTATAATTCCTCGTATCGATCTTGCGCCGGGTATATTTTTCGGAAACGCTCTCGTCAGAGTAATTCGGGGCAAAGCGGTAACTCGAATAATTAATTCATCCGACCGCGCCGTCGAAATCGCGTTACCAGAAATCGTACTTGAGCCCGCGCAAATCATGACTCCCCTCCATAAGGAGGATAGTCCGTCGCTGTATCCGGCTTTTTCTAAATCTACTAGATCCAACGTATCCGCCGTACCGATCGGCTCATCCCAAAAAGGGAAAACTTCTATTTCTTTCTCGAGTCAGACACCATACTCGACAATCGAAACTCCTCCTTCGCGTTGCAAAATCGCGAATGTTCAGCAAATCTCCTATGCTCAGGCGGTTAAAAATAATGTACAACAGTCGCCGTTAAAACAAACATCGAAATCCGCCAATCCTTCGAAATCTCGTCTAGATCGACTTCTTAGTCTCCTCCGTCTCGACCACCTCAACGCAGAGGAAAGAGAGCACGTCGTCCGTCTCGTTCAAAGCACGCAGGAGCTTTTTCACATTGAGGGGGATAAATTAGGGCATACGTCAGCAACCACGCACAAGATTCCAACCGTCGACGACCGCCCCGTCAATGTGAAACAATACCGGTTCCCACCAGCTCATAAGGAGGAGATTCGACGACAAGTCGACAAATTTTTACAAAATGGTGTCATCTCTCCGTCAAAATCACCATATAATTCGCCATTGTGGGTTGTCCCAAAGAAACCGGACTCCTTGGGCAACAAGCAATGGCGCGTCGTCATCGACTACCGCGCACTCAATGAGAAATCTGTCGCCGATGCCTATCCCCTCCCTTGCATTACCGAGATACTTGATCAGCTCGGGAGCGCGAAGTATTTTAGTACATTCGATCTCGCGAGCGGATTTCACCAGATCCCAATGGAGCCCGCCGATGCTCCCAAAACCGCTTTTTCGACGCCTCACGGGCATTATGAATTTAAAAGAATGCCATTCGGATTAAAAAATGCGCCAGCGACGTTCCAACGACTTATGGACAATGTCCTGTCCGGTCTCCAAGGGAACGAAATTTTCGTCTATTTGGACGACATTGTTATCTACGCTAGCTCTCTTCAAGAACATCGACTTAAATTCGAGAAATTAACTCAACGGCTCAAAGAAGCTAATTTAGTATTGCAGCCGGATAAGTGCGAATTCTTGAGGAGAGAAGTAAGCTATTTGGGTCATATTATCAGTGAGCACGGTGTAAAACCTGACCCTGCGAAAATTAGCGCCGTCAAAAATTTTCCGCGCCCGCGCAACGCGAAACAGATCAAACAATTCCTCGGGCTCGCGGGGTACTACAGGCGGTTCATCGCAAATTTTTCGAACATTGCTAAGCCTCTAACGAATTTGTTAAAAAAGGACGCGCCCTTTGTATGGCGTAACGAGCAAGAGAATTCATTCGTCAAACTCCGAGATTGCCTATGCGAAGCGCCTATCTTGCAGTACCCCAACTTTAAACAACCATTCGTGATAACGACCGACGCGTCCGCCGAAGCTATTGGTGCTATCTTGAGTCAAGGACCAATAGGCCGCGACTTGCCAATCGCGTACACGTCGCGACTGTTAAACGCTGCGGAGAAAAACTACTCCACGATCGAGAAGGAGTGTCTGGCGATTGTCTACGCCGTCCATTACTTTCGTCCATACATATACGGTAATCAATTCAAACTCGTTACCGACCATCGACCGTTAGTGTGGATGAATTCGGTCAAGGACCCGTCAAGTAGACTCGTACGGTGGAGGCTTAAGTTAGCGGAATTTGACTACGAGATGGTCTATAAAAGTGGAAAAACGAACCTTAATGCGGACGCATTGTCGCGGAATCCCGCTCAAATTTTTCCGCTCTCGTATTCAGAAAACTCGGAGGACGACATCTTCGATGTGCCTCCGGAAACCCGTAAAAAGTATACCACACTAGCGCCTCCTCCTACTCCGGTAACATCAGAACCTGAATTACCGACTCCAGGCACGTCCTTCCGTACCAACACAGCACCACCTCCGCAAGTCGCCAGCGACAGCACCGACTTCTATACTCCTGCTCCAAATGAATTTTTCCGACGCGAACCCCTATTTAATTTCAGCCGTGACGCATTATCAACGCGACGAGACAATGTAGTTGTCTTCGTCACGCAATCTGGGCACCCCTATGACACGGGCGCCAAAGATCTAGCGAACGCTGAAAAATTCCTTCCAAACAAAAATCACGTTCTTACCAAAGCCAAAGTCATACAAATCGGAAACGAATTCCAAATCCAGCTTCCAATCATCGAACATTCCACCAGATCAATCAATTTCCAGACCGTAATAGAAACATTTAGATCCTTGTGCGACGTTGTAAACGAATTACAATTACAAACATTTAGTATCGCACAAACCTATCTAGACTCCGTATCCTGGTCCCGAATCCAGAAAATCCTTCAGGACCTGTTCTACGAAACAACTGTCCAGATTACGGTCTGCCAGGGCCTCATTAAAACCCCTTCGGTCGAAGAGCGACTGAAAATAATAAGGGAAAACCACGACTCCCCTGTGGGAGGTCACAAAGGGGTTAATAAAACTTATTCTCGCATCAGACAACAATACTTTTGGCCAAACATGAAAACACAAATACAAGAATATATTAGCAAATGTAAAAGTTGTCAGACAGAGAAACTGGTCCGGGTAAAGACCAGACAGCCTCTCACTTTAACCGACACCCCTGGCAGGGCATTCGATAAGATTTCAATGGACGTAATGGGTCCTCTTCCCGAAACTTCCGACGGTTATACAAGTATCCTCACGATCCAAGATCTCCTCACTAAATACTCAGTCGCAGTTCCTCTCAAAACCACCACCGCAGTAGACATTGCCGAAGCTTTAATAAAAGAATTCATTTGTAAGTTCGGATGCCCGAAAGGCATACTCACGGACCAAGGTTCGAACTTTATAAATAGCTTGATTAAAGCCATAGCAATCAAATTCCGTATTAAGCAATACAAGTCCACTGCGTTCCATCCACAAACAAACGGGTCCGTTGAACGATCTCACCACGTCCTGGCCGAATATCTGAAGCATTACATAGAGTCGAGTAACGATTGGGTGAATTGGTTACCGTATGCAATGTTTTCATACAACACCAGTGTGCACGAGGGTACATTATACACCCCACACGAACTAGTGTTCGGCAGGATAGCTAGGACGCCGTCAGCCACTCCTTTTCAGGACAGCTCTGATAACGAAACTTATAGCGACTATCTTATACAACTTCAGGAGAAAATCACGAAATCTCAGGATTTGGCTAAAGCCAATCTAGACAACGCGAAACGCCGTTCCAAATATTATTATGACCGAAATCTCAATGTCCAAAACTTCGAGGTAGGCCAATGGGTCTATCTTTTAAAAGAGCCGAACAAACATAAGTTCCAGGCACAGTATTCTGGACCGTACCGTATCCTCGAAATTTTGGGCAACTGTAATGTTAAGCTGAATGTAAAAGGGCGCCATAAAATTGTTCATACGAACAAAATCAAAATTTGTAAACGAATGCATAGTATGCAGAGTGTGGATGCTAGTGAAAGAAAAGTGCGAAAAACTGAAAATGAAGTCAGTGAGAGCAGTGACATTCAAACGAACGCTGAAAGTGAAAGCGACGAAAGTGCCTGCAATCCGAAGGAAGCCCGCAGTCACGGTCCAATCTCCAAACGTTATCGCCAGGATCAACCAGGCGAAAAACCTCAGATTCCGCAGCATCCAGCCGACAGGACCAAGAGAAGGATCCAGCATCCCGAAATCTACCCAACAGACAAGAGATCTCGGCATGGCCGAGATTCTTTTTCCAAGGGGGGTGGTGTAACGTCAGGCGTACCGCCTGCCACCCTCCGGCGTCCACCTCATCATCCCCAGCATCCGTATCCGGAGCCCCTGCACACGGGCCACCCGCCGACTCGCCGTCCCTACAGAAGGAGACAAAGGTACGAGAGGGAAGAGGGATGCAGCATGCCGCGCCCACGCGCGATCTCCACACACGAGGGGGAGGACTTCACCACGTATTACGAGGGCGAGGAGCTCTCCGACACATACTGGGTCGAATCCCCAGCGATCACGAAGCCCTATACGTACTTCTCGTACATGTGGGATTAGAATAAGCACACTATTCATATATGTACATACACACCAACACACACCTAGATTTAAGTAAATATATGTATATATTTTATTCATGCACGGTTATGTTCCGTGCACTCGCGCGCACACTCGACGCTCGCGGCTCACGCTTAACGCGGGCCGCGCCCCACTCCGAACGGCCGCCCCACCACGAGGGCCGAGCGGCCGCCCTACTCCGACCGTCCGCCCCACCGCGAGGGCCCAGCGACTCGCGCGCCGCGCGACCCGAGGAGGTCGCGGACGCGAGATCCGAGAGTCAGTTCGTATCTCACCTCCGAACGGGAGAGTTCTCATCCAGCATCCGAACGATGCACTTCCGATCCGAGCAATAGGCTCATTCGCAACGAGCAATTAGCTCTAATGTATTCGTCTCTATCCATACTCCCATAGCGGAGTCCATTCGGTACTTTATACTATTTCTAATTCTCATTGTAATCGCTAGTCAGTAACTTAGAATTTAGTCAAGTGTATCTAGTATAGTGAAATCATAGAATATAGTTTATTTTTACCAGATTCAAAGTATCTTTATTCGAATTCAAATACAATTCCTTAATTCTAATCCACGGGTACGCTCGCGATTATTCTAATTCCATATCTCATCTGCGATAGTCTTGAGGCTCGACGATTAGAGCGAACCAGCGCTTAGTTGCTCCATCCTCACTTCTACCGTGTACAGAATATCTTGCGCCCAGGTCGATCCCGGTAAGCTAGAGCGAACCAACGCTTAGCCGTGCCGTATTCAACTGAAGTTCAAGTATTCTCGATGAGCCTTGCACCTCCGACAAAGCGTACACGACGCGCGGGGAGGAGAGAGTTTATTCGTCGTCTCGCTCGGGAATACGTGGGTGATGCACCAGAATATTCAATTTCCTACGTTCGAGTCCTGGTTCCTGTGAAGGAGGTTTCCTTCGCCGCACGACCCGTACGAGTCGCCAATCGTCAGGGCCAAACGCCGATACCTGCCAGCCGGAGTCAACCCGCCTGGACGCTTATTCCCGTAGACGTACCTCCGTTCCAGCCGTACGCCGCCGCCATCCCGGTTGCGGATCCAAGGCGCTCCAGGTACCTGGAAAGAGAAATCAGACAGCGGAATCAAGCCTTCGCAAGGTAAGTTTAGTGTTAATTACCGTTTTATCGAGTCCGAAACGCCAACGAACCCGGTCCGGACGCAATTCGCGTTATTTTCGGGAACGGTTACGACTTTGTGCCACCGTTGCGAGCGCAACCGCACCTCGGGACGTGACAATAGATACGGCGGTGCGGAGCGGCTGTTCGGCCGGTATGTAGCGAAAGAAGAGACGGTGCAGTGATATATGCACGAGTCGACGGTTGCACCAATGTATTTGCGCACCTGTGATCGTAAGAAGTTTATCCTTCCCTTGCGGCGAGTTCGTTTGGATGTACCGGAACGGTGCATTCGAGTCGGATGCCAAACGTCCAGATACGGGTACACTAAGCGGTGGTCCGCTCTAGATTACCGCTCCAGAAATATGGAAAATCGTGCGTCTTTGCTCTAGTCTCGATGTGGGTCGATGCAGCTAAGCGGTGGTCCGTTCTAACTGGTCGATTACAGAGTTTGAATAAAGGTCAGAGCTCGTGAATGATCTCCAAGACGCGTGGACTCGTGGAGGACTTCGTAATAAAGAATTTATAATAATAGTAAAACAAGATATGGTTGGAATAATGAGAATTGTAAGTACTGGTAAAATAAAGTATTTTCAAAATAAGACAACGCTTACACTGTTACTTCCCTATGCAAAAGTTGAATAAGTACTAGGATTCGTTAATTTTAGAATATATTTAGAATGATAATTAGAAACTTGAGTTAGTATAGTCGAAATCGGCCTGAATTAGAGTTTAGGGTTCAGAGAGGTCCGCTCGCTTGGAGCGGATGACTTGAACTTGGTTTGAATTAGAAATGAGAGCGGTCCGCATGCTTCGAGCGGATGACTCGAACTGCACTTTCAGCTGGCGAACCCGCGACCTCCTCGGATCGCGTCGCGCGCGAGTCGCGGGGCGCCAGAGTGGGGCGAACACTCGTCCTGCGAAGTGGGATGTACTGTCGTGCTGGGGCGCGCGCGTTCGCCGTGAGCCACAAGCGTCTGGCGCTCGCTCGGGCGCTTTGCTTATTTCCTATACCGGCTACATACGCTCTTAAAATTAGGATTACACATGAGATGGCTTATGATAGCTTGTGCCTGTTGTGTCATGCATGTACCTCGAGTGTAGTGTGCTCAAATTCTAGAATTTGCTTAATTTTAATTATAGAAGTATGTAAAGTATGGATACGGGTGCGTAACGACGGGCGACACTTCATATTAAGTGGAATGGTCCTCGTACGGAGGCTGTGACACGCTTGGGCTCCAGCTGTCTGACAGGTACGCGTCGTGACGCGATCGAGTGGTCCAACTCCCTGGTGCGAGGGTGGTTGCGTTCGATCTGCCATCGGTCTGTATTACCAGGTGTCGGTATGCTCGTCTCTGCAATGGCGGCCGGTGGTGTGTGCGGCTCTACTGGGGGGTGTAGAAGGTTCCGAAATGTTCGGCGAACGTCACAGTAATATCAATGCAACGCGTTATGTATATCCAGATATAATGGGTTCCAGAACCTGGGTGTCCAGGAAGTACCTATCCCCACCTCCTCGTGGTGGAACCTGGGCGCCGGGCTTGTCCGGTGGCTAACGGGGCTCTGGGGCTACAATATCCAATCGAATTAATTTAAGACTCGGAGGTTTGGTGCATCAACGATTGCCCAAAATAGTCCGAACCCTTTTCGTAGAGCAAAATTGAATAGACTGAGCAGGCAGTCTGGAGCATCTATAAATTTGGCCAAACTGATGCTTAATAATTCAAAAAGGGTCAGAGTGAGCGTGTTCGCGTACACGTAGCGAGTTCGCCTCCCCGAGGTTCCACGTGGGTGCTCCGGCGGTTAGGATTCGTCCTCTCCGACGGAGTAGCTGAAGGACTCGCTCGGTGGGAAAGGCGCCCCGGCACATCTGGATTTTTCCATCGCCCGTTTCAGTGAGGTGGGAGTACCCTGGGAGGTAGAGGCTCGATTCCGTCGCGTATACCCGTCTGGGTGAGCAAGCACGCCTGATCACCGTCCTGGTGTAGGGCAGACAATAAATATCCAGATATAATATACATTGTGGTGTGTTACGTATCCCCCGTCTACACTTCAAATGAATGTAAATGCGACACTTCCTTTCTAGGAAATTACGTTTCCAGATGTCTAGGTATCAAAGCAATAGAGTTCTAATGCTTCTTAAAACATGATATCCCATCTTATTTCTATGCTTCATGATAAGATACAATGTACATTGTGGAGTGTTATGTATACCTGGTATTCACTACAAAAGAATGTAAATGCGACACTGCCTTTCTAGGAAATAGCGTTTCCAGATGTCTACGTATCGTAGAATTAGAGTTCTAATGCTTCTTAAAACGCGATATCGCATCTCATTTCTATGTTTCATTATAAGATATAAAATTAATTGCGAAGTGTCATGTATACCTCGCATACACTTCAATTGATTGTACATGCGACACTTCCTTGCTAGGAAATAGCGTTTGCAGATGTCTACGTATCGAAGCAATAGAATTCTAATGCATCTGGAATCTTCATATCGTATCACATTTCTATGATTCATGATAAGATATAATACTCATTGTGGAGTGTTGTGTATACCTCGTATTCACTTCAAAAGAATGTAAATGCGACACTTCCTTGCAAGAAAGTAGCGTTTGAAGTTGTCTACGAATCGAAGCAATGGAGATCTAATGCTTCTTAAAACGCGCTATCGCATCTCATTTCAATGTTTCATGATAAGGTATAATATTCATTGCGAAGTGTCATGTATACCTCGTATTCACATCAAAAGAATGCGAATGCGATACTTCCATGCTAGGAAATAGCGTTTGCAGATGTCTAATTTATCGTAGCAATAGAGTTCTAATGCTTCTTAAAACGGGATAGAGCATCTCATTTCTATGTTTTACGATAAGATATAATATTCATTGCGAAGTGTTATGTATACCGCGCATACACTTCAAATGAATGTAAATGGGACACTTCCTTGCTAGATAATAGCGTTTGCAGATGTCTACGTATCGAAGCAATAGAGTTCTAATGCTTCTCAAAACGCGATATCGCTTCTCACTTCTATGTTTCATTATAAGATATAATATTCATTGTGAAGTGTCATGTATAGATCGCATACACATCAAATGAATGTATAAGCGTCACATCCTTGCTAGGAAATAGTGGTTGCAGATGTTTACGTATCGAAGCAGTAGAGTTCTAATGCTTCTTAAAACGAGATATCGCATTTCTTTTCCACGTTTCATGGTAAGATATAATATTCAATGTGGAGTGTTATGTATACCTCGTACTCACTTCAAAAGAATATAAGTGTTACACTTCCTTGCTATTAGATGCCGTTTGCAGGTGTAAACGTACCGTAGCAAAAGTGTTCTAATGCTTTTTAAAACGCGATATCTCATCCCATTTCTATGTTTCATGGTAAGATATAATATTCATTGCGAAGTGTCATGTATACCTCGTATTCCTTTCAAAAGAATGTAAATGCGACACTTCTTTGCTAGGAAGTAGCGTTTGCAGATGTCAACGTATCGAACGTATAGATTTCTAATGCTTCTTAAATCACCATATCGCATCTCATTTCTATGTTTCATGATAAGATATAATATTCATTGTGCAGTGTTATGTATACCTCGTATTCACCACAAAAGAATGTAAACGCGACACTTCCTTGCTAGGAAATAGCGTTTGCAGATATCTACGTATCGAAGCATTAGTGTTCTAGTGCTTCTCAAAACGTGATATAGCTACTCATTACTATGTTTCATGATAGTATAAAATGTTCACTGCGCAGTGTCATGTATACCTCGCATACACTTCAAATGAATGTAAATGCGACACTTCCTTCCTAGGAAATATCGTTTGCAGTTGTCTACGTATCGAAGCAATAGACTTCTAAAGCTTGCTAATTCGCGATATCGCATCTCATATCTATGTTTCATGATAATATATAATATTCATTGCGAAGTGATATGAATACCTCGTATTCACTTCAAAAGAATGTAAATGCGACACTTCCTTGCTAGGAAGTAGCGTTTGCAGATGTCTACGTATCGTGGCATTAGAGTTCGAATGCTTCTCAAAACGCGATATCGCAACTCATTACTATGTTTCATGATAAGATATAATATTCATTGTGCAGTGTTATGTATATCTCGTCTATACTTCAAATGAATGTAAATGCGACACTTCCTTGCTAGGATATAGCGTGTGCAGATGCCTGCGTATCGTGGCATTAGAGTTCTAATGCTTCTCAAAACGCGATATCGCTAATCATTACTATGTTTCATGATAATATATAATATTCATTGTGGAGTGTTATGAATACCTCGTATTCACTCCGAAAGAATGAAAATGCGATACTTCCTTGCTAGGAAGAAGTGATTGCAGATGTCTACGTATCGAAGCAATAGGGATCTAATGCTTCTTACATCGCGATATCGCTTCTCATTTCTATGTTTCATGATAATATATAATATTCCCTGCGAAGTGTCATGTATACCTCGCATACACTTCAAATGAATGCAAATGTGACACTTCCTTGCTAGGAAATAGCGTTTGCAGATATCTACGTATCGATGCAATAGACATCTAATGCTTCATAAATCGCCATATCGCATCTTATTTCTACGTTTCATGATCAGATATAATATTCATTATGCAGTGTTATGTATACCTCGTATTCACCTCAAAGGAATGTAAATGCGACACTTCCTTGCTAGGAAATAGCGTTTGCAGATATCTACGTATCGAAGCAATAGGGATCTAGTACTTCTTAAATCGCGTTATCCCTTCTCATTTCTATGTTTCATGATAATATATAATATTCACTGCGAAGTGTCATGTATACCTCGCATACACTTCAAATGAATGTAAATGCGACACTTCCTTGATAGGAAATAGCGTTTGCAGATATCTACGTATCGAAGCAATAGAGTTCTAAAGCTTCATAAATCGCGATATGGCATCTCATTTCAATGTTTCATGATGAGATTATAATATTCATTGTGCAGTATTATGAATACCGCTTATTGTCACGTCCCGAGGTGCGGTTGCGCTCGCAACGGTGGCACAAAGTCGTAACCGTTCCCGAAAATAACGCGAATTGCGTCCGGACCGGGTTCGTTGGCGTTTCGGACTCGATAAAACGGTAATTAACACTAAACTTACCTTGCGAAGGCTTGATTCCGCTGTCTGATTTCTCTTTCCAGGTACCTGGAGCGCCTTGGATCCGCAACCGGGATGGCGGCGGCGTACGGCTGGAACGGAGGTACGTCTACGGGAATAAGCGTCCAGGCGGGTTGACTCCGGCTGGCAGGTATCGGCGTTTGGCCCTGACGATTGGCGACTCGTACGGGTCGTGCGGCGAAGGAAACCTCCTTCACAGGAACCAGGACTCGAACGTAGGAAATTGAATATTCTGGTGCATCACCCACGTATTCCCGAGCGAGACGACGAATAAACTCTCTCCTCCCCGCGCGTCGTGTACGCTTTGTCGGAGGTGCAAGGCTCATCGAGAATACTTGAACTTCAGTTGAATACGGCACGGCTAAGCGTTGGTTCGCTCTAGCTTACCGGGATCGACCTGGGCGCAAGATATTCTGTACACGGTAGAAGTGAGGATGGAGCAACTAAGCGCTGGTTCGCTCTAGTCGTCGAGCCTCAAGACTATCGCAGATGAGATATGGAATTAGAATAATCGCGAGCGTACCCGTGGATTAGAATTAAGGAATTGTATTTGAATTCGAATAAAGATACTTTGAATCTGGTAAAAATAAACTATATTCTATGATTTCACTATACTAGATACACTTGACTAAATTCTAAGTTACTGACTAGCGATTACAATGAGAATTAGAAATAGTATAAAGTACCGAATGGACTCCGCTATGGGAGTATGGATAGAGACGAATACATTAGAGCTAATTGCTCGTTGCGAATGAGCCTATTGCTCGGATCGGAAGTGCATCGTTCGGATGCTGGATGAGAACTCTCCCGTTCGGAGGTGAGATACGAACTGACTCTCGGATCTCGCGTCCGCGACCTCCTCGGGTCGCGCGGCGCGCAAGTCGCTGGGCCCTCGCGGTGGGGCGGACGGTCGGAGTAGGGCGGCCGCTCGGCCCTCGTGGTGGGGCGGCCGTTCGGAGTGGGGCGCGGCCCGCGTTAAGCGTGAGCCGCGAGCGTCGAGTGTGCGCGCGAGTGCACGGAACATAGCCGTGCATGAATGAAATATATACATATATTTACTTAAATCTAGGTGTGTGTTGGTGTGTATGTACATATATGAGTAGTGTCCTTATTCTAATCCCACATGTACGAGAAGTACGTATAGGGCTTCGTGATCGCTGGGGATTCGACCCAGTATGTGTCGGAGAGCTCCTCGCCCTCGTAATACGGGGTGAAGTCCTCCCCCTCGTGTGTGGAGATCGCGCGTGGGCGCGGCATGCTGCATCCCTCTTCCCTCTCGTACCTTTGTCTCCTTCTGTAGGGACGGCGAGTCGGCGGGTGGCCCGTGTGCAGGGGCTCCGGATACGGATGCTGGGGATGATGAGTTGGACGCCGGAGGGTGGCAGGCGGTACGCCTGACGTTACATTATTCACTTCAAAAGAATGTAAATGCGACACTTCCTTGCTAGGAAGAAGCGTTTGCAGATGCCTACGTATCGAAGCAATAGGGATCTAATGCTTCTTAAATCGCGATATCGCATCTCATTTCTATGTTTCATGATCAGATATAATATTCATTATGCAGTGTTATGTATACCTCGTATTCACCTCAAAGGAATGTAAATGCGACACTTCCTTGCTAGGAAATAGCGTTTGCAGATGTCTACGTATCGGAGCAATAGGGATCTAATGCTTCTAAAATCGCGATATCGCATCTCATTTCAATGTTTCATGATGAGATATAACATTCATTGTGCAGTGTTATGAATACCGCGTATTCACTTCAAAAGATTGTAAATGCGACACTTCCTTGCTAGGAAGAAGCGTTTGCAGATGTCTAAGTATGGAAGCAATAGGGATCTAATACTTCTTAAATCGCGATATCGCTTCTCATTTCTATGTTTCATGATAATATATATTATTCACTGCGAAGTGTCATGTATACCTCGCGTACACTTCAAATGAATGTAAATGCGACACTTCCTTGCTAGGAAATAGCGTTTGCAGATGTCTACGTATCGAAGCAATAGACATCTAATGCTTCATAAATCGCCATATCGCATCTCATTTCTATGTTTCATGATCAGATATAATATTCATTGTGCAGCGTTATGTATACCTCGTATTCACCTCAAAGGAATGTAAATGCGACACTTCCTTGCTAGGAAATAGCGTTTGCAGATGTCTACGTATCCAAGCAATAGGGATTTAATGCTTCTTATATCGCAATATCGCTTCTCATTTCTATGTTTCATGATAATATATAATATTCATTGCGAAGTGTCATGCATTCCTCGCATACACTTCAAATGAGTGTGAATGCTATAGTTCCTTGCTAGGAAATAGTGCTTGCAGATATTTACGTATCAAAGCAATACAGTTCTAAAGCTTCATAAATCGCGATATCGCATCTCAGTTCAATGTTTCATGATGAGTTATAATATTCATTGTGCATTGTTATGAATACCTCGTATTCACTTCTAAAGAATGTAAATGCGACACTTCCTTGCTAGGAAATAGCGTTTGCAGATGTCTACGTATCGAAGCAATAGACATCTAATGCTTCATAAATCGCCATATCGCATCTCATTTCTATGTTTCATGATCAGATATAATATTCATTGTGCAGTGTTATGTATACCCCGTGTTCACCTCAAAGGAATGTAAATGCGACACTTCCTAGCTAGGAAATAGCGTTTACAGATGTCTACGTATCGAAGCAGTAGGGATCTAATACTTCTTAAATCGCGATATCGCTTCTCATTTCTATGTTTCATGATAATATATAATATTCACTGCGAAGTGTCATGTATACCTCGCATACACTTCAAATGAATGTAAATGCGACACTTCCTTGCTAGGAAATAGCGTTTGCAGATGTCTACGTATCGAAGCAATAGACATCTAATGCTTCATAAATCGCCATATCGCATCTCATTTCTATGTTTCATGATCAGATATAATATTCACTGTGCAGTGTTATGTATACCCAGTATTCACCTCAAAGGAATGAAAATGCGACACTTTCCTGCTAGGAAATAGCGTTTGCAGATGTCTACGTATCGAAACAATAGACATCTAATGCTTCATAAATCGCCATATCGCATCTCATTTCTATGTTTCATGATCAGATATAATATTCATTATGCAGTGTTATGTATACCTCGTATTCACCTCAAAGGAATGTAAATGCGACACTTCCTTGCTAGGAAATAGCGTTTGCAGATGTCTACGTATCGGAGCAATAGGGATCTAATGCTTCTAAAATCGCGATATCGCTTCTCATTTCTATGTTTCATGATAATATATAATATTCATTGCGAAGTGCCATGTATACCTCGCATACACTTCAAATGAATGCAAAAGCGACACTTCCTTGCTAGGAAATAGCGTTTGCAGATGTCTACGTATCGAAGCAATAGACATCTAATGCTTCATAAATCGCCATATCGCATCTCATTCCTACGTTTCATGATCAGATATAATATTCATTATGCAGTGTTATGTATACCTCGTATTCACCTCAAAGGAATGTAAATGCGACACTTCCTTGCTAGGAAATAGCGTTTGCAGATGTCTACGTATCGAAGCAATAGGGATCTAATACTTCTTATATCGCGATATCGCTTCTCATTTCTATGTTTCATGATAATATATAATATTCACTGCGAAGTGTCATGTATACCTCGCATACACTTCAAATGAATGTAAATGCGACACTTCCTTGCTAGGAAATAGCGTTTGCAGATGTCTACGTATCGAAGCAATAGACATCTAATGCCTCATAAATCGCCATATCGCATCTCATTTCAATGTTTCATGATGAGATATAATAACCATTGTGCAGTGTTATGAATACCGCGTATTCACTTCAAAAGAACGTAAATGCGACACTTCCTTGCTAGGAAGAAGCGTTTGCAGATGTCTACGTATCGAAGCAATAGGGATCTAATGCTTCTAAAATCGCGATATCGCTTCTCACTTCTATGTTTCATGATAATATATAATATTCACTCCGAAGTGTCATGAATACCTCGCATACACTTCAAATGAATGTAAATGCGACAGTTCCTTGCTAGGAAATAGTGTTTGCAGATATCTACGTATCGAAGCAATAGAGTTCTAAAGCTTCATAAATCGCGATATCGCATCTCATTTCAATGTTTCATGCTGAGATATAATATTCATTGTGCAGTGTTATGAATACCGCGTTTTCACTTCAAAAGAATGTAAATGCGACGCTTCCTTGCTAGGAAGAAGCGTATGCAGATGTCTACGTATCCAAGCAATAGGGATCTAATGCTTCTTAAATCGCGATATCGCTTCTCATTTCTATGTTTCATGATAATATATAATATTCATTGCGAAGTGTCATGTATTCCTCGCATACACTTCAAATGAGTGTGAATGCGATAGTTCCTTGCTAGGAAATAGCGTTTGCAGATGTCTACGTATCGAAGCAATAGACATCTAATGCTTCATAAATCGCCATATCGCATCTCATTTCAATGTTTCATGATGAGATATAATATTCATTGTGCAGTGTTATGAATACCGCGTATTCACTTCAAAAGAATGTAAATGCGACGCTTCCTTGCTAGGAAGAAGCGTATGCAGATGTCTACGTATCCAAGCAATAGGGATCTAATGCTTCTTAAATCGCGATATCGCTTCTCATTTCTATGTTTCATGATAATATATAATATTCCCTGCGAAGTGCCATGTACACCGCACATACACTTCAAATGAATGTAAATGCGACATTTCCTTGCTAGGAAATAGCGTTTGCAGATGTCTACGTATCGAAGCAATAGACATCTAATGCTTCATAAATCGCCATATCGCATCTCATTTCAATGTTTCATGATGAGATATAATATTCATTGTGCAGTGTTATGAATACCGCGTATTCACTTCAAAAGAATGTAAATGCGACACTTCCTTGCTAGGAAGAAGCGTTTGCAGATGTCTACGTATCGAAGCAATAGGGATCTAATGCTTCTTAAATCGCGATATCGCTTCTCATTTCTATGTTTCATGATAATATATAATATTCCCTGCGAAGTGCCATGTACACCGCACATACACTTCAAATGAATGTAAATGCGACATTTCCTTGCTAGGAAATAGCGTTTGCAGATGTCTACGTATCGAAGCAATAGACATCTAACGCTTCATAAATCGCCATATCGCATCTCATTTCAATGTTTCCTGATGAGATATAATATTCATTGTGCAATGTTATGTATACCTCGTATTCACCTCAAATGAATGTGAATGCGATAGTTCCTTGCTAGGAAATAGTGTTTGCAGATATTTACGTATCGAAGCAATAGAGTTCTAAAGCTTCATAAATCGCGATATCGCATCTCAGTTCAATGTTTCATGATGAGATATGATATTCATTGTGCAGTGTTATGAATACCGCGTATTCACTTCAAAAGAATGTAAATGCGACACTTCCTTGCTAGGAAGAAGCGTTTGCAGATGTCTACGTATCGAAGCAATAGGGATCTAATACTTCTTAAATCGCGATATCGCTTCTCATTTCTATGTTTCATGATAATATATAATATTCACTGCGAAGTGTCATGTATACCTCGCGTACACTTCAAATGAATGTAAATGCGAGACTTCCTTGCTAGGAAATAGCGTTTGCAGATGTCTGCGTATCGAAGCAATAGACATCTACTGCTTCATAAATCGCCATATCGCATCTCATTTTTATGTTTCATGATCAGATATAATATTCATTGTGCAGTGTTATGTATACCCAGTATTCACCTCAATGGAATGAAAATGCGACACTTCCTTGCTAGGAAATAGCGTTTGCACATGTCTACGTATCGAAGCAATAGGGATCTAATGCTTCTTAAATCGCGATATCGCTTCTCATTTCTATGTTTCATGATAATATATAATATTCACTCCGAAGTGTCATGAATACCTCGCATACACTTCAAATGAATGTAAATGCGACACTTCCTTGCTAGGAAATAGCGTTTGCAGATGTCTACGTATCGAAGCAATAGACATCTAATGCTTCATAAATCGAGATATCGCTTCTCATTTCCGTGTTTCATGATAATATATAATATTCATTGCGAAGTGTCATGTATACCTCGCATACACTCCAAATGAATGTGAATGCGATAGTTCCTTGCTAGGAAATAGTGTTTGCAGATATTTACGTATCGAAGCAATAGAGTTCTAAAGCTTCATAAATCGCGATATCGCATCTCAGTTCAATGTTTCATGATGAGATATAATAACCATTGTGCAGTGTTATGTATACCGCCTATTCACCTCAAAGGAATGTAAATGCGACACTTCCTTGCTAGGAAGAAGCGTTTGCAGATGTCTACGTATCGAAGCAATAGGGATCTAATGCTTCTAAAATCGCGATATCGCTTCTCACTTCTATGTTTCATGATAATATATAATATTCACTCCGAAGTGTCATGAATACCTCGCATACACTTCAAATGAATGTAAATGCGACAGTTCCTTGCTAGGAAATAGTGTTTGCCGATATCTATGTATCGAAGCAATAGAGTTCTAAAGCTTCATAAATCGCGATATCGCATCTCATTTCAATGTTTCATGATGAGATTTAATATTCATTGTGCAGTGTTATGAATACCGCGTATTCACTTCAAAAGAATGTAAATGCGACACTTCCTTGCTAGGAAGAAGCGTATGCAGATGTCTACGTATCGAAGCAATAGGGATCTAATACTACTTAAATCGCGATATCGCTTCTCATTTCTATGCTTCATGATAATATATAATATTCACTGCGAAGTGTCATGTATACCTCGCGTACACTTCAAATGAATGTAAATGCGACACTTCCTTGCTAGGAAATAGCGTTTGCAGATGCCTACGTATCGAGGCAATAGACATCTAATGCTTCATAAATCGCCATATCGCTTCTCATTTCTATGTTTCATGATCAGATATAATATTCATTGTGCAGCGTTATGTATACCTCGTATTCACCTCAAAGGAATGTAAATGCGACACTTCCTTGCTAGGAAATAGCGTTTGCAGACGTCTACGTATCCAAGCAATAGGGATCTAATGCTTCTTAAATCGCGATATGGCAACTCATCTCTGTTTCATGACAAGATATAATCTTCATTGCGAAGTGTCATGTATACCTTGTATTCCTTTCAAAAGAATGTAAATGCGACACTTGCTTGCTAGGAAGTAGCGTTTGCACATGTCTGCGTATCGTGGCATTGGAGTACTAATGCTTCTCAAAACGCGGTATCGCTTCTCATTTCTATGTTTCGTGATAATATATAATATTCATTGCGAAGTGCCATGTATATCTCGCATACACTTCAATTGAATGTACATGCGACGCTTTCTTGCTAGGAAATAGCGTTTGCGTATGTCTACGTATCGTAGCAATAGACATCTAATGCTTCATAAATCGCCATATCGCATCTCATTTCAATGTTTCATGATGAGATATAATAACCATTGTGCAGTGTTATGAATACCGCGTATTCACTTCAAAAGAACGTAAATGCGACACTTCCTTGCTAGGAAGAAGCGTTTGCAGATGTCTACGTATCGAAGCAATAGGGATCTAATGCTTCTAAAATCGCGATATCGCTTCTCACTTCTATGTTTCATGATAATATATAATATTCACTCCGAAGTGTCATGAATACCTCGCATACACTTCAAATGAATGTAAATGCGACAGTTCCTTGCTAGGAAATAGTGTTTGCAGATATCTACGTATCGAAGCAATAGAGTTTGTCACGTCCCGAGGTGCGGTTGCGCTCGCAACGGTGGCACAAAGTCGTAACCGTTCCCGAAAATAACGCGAATTGCGTCCGGACCGGGTTCGTTGGCGTTTCGGACTCGATAAAACGGTAATTAACACTAAACTTACCTTGCGAAGGCTTGATTCCGCTGTCTGATTTCTCTTTCCAGGTACCTGGAGCGCCTTGGATCCGCAACCGGGATGGCGGCGGCGTACGGCTGGAACGGAAGTACGGGTCGTGCGGCGAAGGAAACCTCCTTCACAGGAACCAGGACTCGAACGCAGGAGATTGAATATTCTGGTGCATCACCCACGTATTCCCGAGCGAGACGACGAATAAACTCTCTCCTCCCCGCGCGTCGTGTACGCTTTGTCGGAGGTGCAAGGCTCGTCGAGAATACTTGAACTTCGGTCGAGTACGGCGCGGCTAAGCGTTGGTTCGCTCTAGCTTACCGGGATCAACCTGGGCGCAAGATATTCTGTATACGGTAGAAGTGAGGATGGAGCAACTAAGCGCTGGTTCGCTCTAGTCGTCGAGCCTCAAGACTATCGCAGATGAGATATAGAAATAGAATAATCGCGAGCGTACCCGTGGAGTAGAATTAAGGAATTGTATTTGGACTCGAATAAAGATACTTTGAATCTGGTAAAAATAAACTATATTCTATTATTTCACTATACTAGATACACTTGACTAAATTCTAAGTTACTGACTAGCGATTACAATGAGAATTAGAAATGGTATAAAGTATCGAATGGACTCCGCTATGGGAGTATGGATAGAGACGAATGCATTAGAGCTAATTGCTCGTTGCGAATGAGCCTATTGCTCGGATCGGAGGTGCATCGTTCGGATGCTGGATTAGAACTCCTCGGTTCGGAGATGAGATGCGAACTCTCCCGTTCGGAGGTGAGATTGGAACTCTCCGGTTCGGAGGTGAGATACGAACTGACTCTCGGATCTCGCGTCCGCGACCTCCTCGGGTCGCGCGGCGCGCAAGTCGCTGGGCCCTCGCGGTGGGGCGGACGGTCGGAGTAGGGCGGCCGCTCGGCCCTCGTGGTGGGGCGGCCGTTCGGAGTGGGGCGCGGCCCGCGTTAAGCGTGAGCCGCGAGCGTCGAGTGTGCGCGCGAGTGCACGGAACATAGCCGTGCATGAATGAAATATATACATATATTTACTTAAATCTAGGTGTGTGTTGGTGTGTATGTACATATATGAGTAGTGTCCTTATTCTAATCCCACATGTACGAGAAGTACGTATAGGGCTTCGTGATCGCTGGGGATTCGACCCAGTATGTGTCGGAGAGCTCCTCGCCCTCGTAATACGGGGTGAAGTCCTCCCCCTCGTGTGTGGAGATCGCGCGTGGGCGCGGCATGCTGCATCCCTCTTCCCTCTCGTACCTTTGTCTCCTTCTGTAGGGACGGCGAGTCGGCGGGTGGCCCGTGTGCAGGGGCTCCGGATACGGATGCTGGGGATGATGAGTTGGACGCCGGAGGGTGGCAGGCGGTACGCCTGACGTTACACCACCCCCCTTGGAAAAAGAATCTCGGCCATGCCGAGATCTCTTGTCTGTTGGGTAGATTTCGGGATGCTGGATCCTTCTCTTGGTCCTGTCGGCTGGATGCTGCGGAATCTGTGGTTTTTCGCCTGGTTGATCCTGGCGATAACGTTTGGAGTTTGGACCGTGGCTGCGGGCTTCCTTCGGATTGCAGGCACTTTCGTCGCTTTCACTTTCAGCGTTCGTTTGAATGTCACTGCTCTCACTGGCTTCATTTTCAGTTTTTCGCACTTTTCTTTCACTAGCATCCACACTCTGCATACTATGCATTCGTTTACAAATTTTGATTTTGTTCGTATGAACAATTTTATGGCGCCCTTTTACATTCAGCTTAACATTACAGTTGCCCAAAATTTCGAGGATACGGTACGGTCCAGAATACTGTGCCTGGAACTTATGTTTGTTCGGCTCTTTTAAAAGATAGACCCATTGGCCTACCTCGAAGTTTTGGACATTGAGATTTCGGTCATAATAATATTTGGAACGGCGTTTCGCGTTGTCTAGATTGGCTTTAGCCAAATCCTGAGATTTCGTGATTTTCTCCTGAAGTTGTATAAGATAGTCGCTATAAGTTTCGTTATCAGAGCTGTCCTGAAAAGGAGTGGCTGACGGCGTCCTAGCTATCCTGCCGAACACTAGTTCGTGTGGGGTGTATAGTGTACCCTCGTGCACACTGGTGTTGTATGAAAACATTGCATACGGTAACCAATTCACCCAATCGTTACTCGACTCTATGTAATGCTTCAGATATTCGGCCAGGACGTGGTGAGATCGTTCAACGGACCCGTTTGTCTGTGGATGGAACGCAGTGGACTTGTATTGCTTAATACGGAATTTAATTGCTATGGCTTTAATCAAGCTATTTATAAAGTTCGAACCTTGGTCCGTGAGTATGCCTTTCGGGCATCCGAACTTACAAATGAATTCTTTTATTAAAGCTTCGGCAATGTCTACTGCGGTGGTGGTTTTGAGAGGAACTGCGATTGAGTATTTAGTGAGGAGATCTTGGATCGTGAGGATACTCGTATAACCGTCGGAAGTTTCGGGAAGAGGACCCATTACGTCCATTGAAATCTTATCGAATGCCCTGCCAGGGGTGTCGGTTAAAGTGAGAGGCTGTCTGGTCTTTACCCGGACCAGTTTCTCTGTCTGACAACTTTTACATTTGCCAATATATTCTTGTATTTGTGTTTTCATGTTTGGCCAAAAGTATTGTTGTCTGATGCGAGAATAAGTTTTATTAACCCCTTTGTGACCTCCCACAGGGGAGTCGTGGTTTTCCCTTATTATTTTCAGTCGCTCTTCGACCGAAGGGGTTTTAATGAGGCCCTGGCAGACCGTAATCTGGACAGTTGTTTCGTAGAACAGGTCCTGAAGGATTTTCTGGATTCGGGACCAGGATACGGAGTCTAGATAGGTTTGTGCGATACTAAATGTTTGTAATTGTAATTCGTTTACAACGTCGCACAAGGATCTAAATGTTTCTATTACGGTCTGGAAATTGATTGATCTGGTGGAATGTTCGATGATTGGAAGCTGGATTTGGAATTCGTTTCCGATTTGTATGACTTTGGCTTTGGTAAGAACGTGATTTTTGTTTGGAAGGAATTTTTCAGCGTTCGCTAGATCTTTGGCGCCCGTGTCATAGGGGTGCCCAGATTGCGTGACGAAGACAACTACATTGTCTCGTCGCGTTGATAATGCGTCACGGCTGAAATTAAATAGGGGTTCGCGTCGGAAAAATTCATTTGGAGCAGGAGTATAGAAGTCGGTGCTGTCGCTGGCGACTTGCGGAGGTGGTGCTGTGTTGGTACGGAAGGACGTGCCTGGAGTCGGTAATTCAGGTTCTGATGTTACCGGAGTAGGAGGAGGCGCTAGTGTGGTATACTTTTTACGGGTTTCCGGAGGCACATCGAAGATGTCGTCCTCCGAGTTTTCTGAATACGAGAGCGGAAAAATTTGAGCGGGATTCCGCGACAATGCGTCCGCATTAAGGTTCGTTTTTCCACTTTTATAGACCATCTCGTAGTCAAATTCCGCTAACTTAAGCCTCCACCGTACGAGTCTACTTGACGGGTCCTTGACCGAATTCATCCACACTAACGGTCGATGGTCGGTAACGAGTTTGAATTGATTACCGTATATGTATGGACGAAAGTAATGGACGGCGTAGACAATCGCCAGACACTCCTTCTCGATCGTGGAGTAGTTTTTCTCCGCAGCGTTTAACAGTCGCGACGTGTACGCGATTGGCAAGTCGCGGCCTATTGGTCCTTGACTCAAGATAGCACCAATAGCTTCGGCGGACGCGTCGGTCGTTATCACGAATGGTTGTTTAAAGTTGGGGTACTGCAAGATAGGCGCTTCGCATAGGCAATCTCGGAGTTTGACGAATGAATTCTCTTGCTCGTTACGCCATACAAAGGGCGCGTCTTTTTTTAACAAATTGTAAGTGGCTTAGCAATATTAGAAAAATTTGCGATGAACCGCCTGTAGTATCCCGCGAGCCCGAGGAATTGTTTGATCTGTTTCGCGTTGCGCGGGCGCGGAAAATTTTTGACGGCGCTAATTTTCGCAGGGTCAGGTTTTACACCGTGCTCACTGATAATATGACCCAAATAGCTTACTTCTCTCCTCAAGAATTCGCACTTATCCGGCTGCAATACTAAATTAGCTTCTTTGAGCCGTTGAGTTAATTTATCGAATTTAAGTCGATGTTCTTGAAGAGAGCTAGCGTAGATAACAATGTCGTCCAAATAGACGAAAATTTCGTTCCCCTGGAGACCGGACAGGACATTGTCCATAAGTCGTTGGAACGTCGCTGGCGCATTTTTTAATCCGAATGGCATTCTTTTAAATTCATAATGCCCGTGAGGCGTCGAAAAAGCGGTTTTGGGAGCATCGGCGGGCTCCATTGGGATCTGGTGAAATCCGCTCGCGAGATCGAATGTACTAAAATACTTCGCGCTCCCGAGCTGATCAAGTATCTCGGTAATGCAAGGGAGGGGATAGGCATCGGCGACAGATTTCTCATTGAGTGCGCGGTAGTCGATGACGACGCGCCATTGCTTGTTGCCCAAGGAGTCCGGTTTCTTTGGGACAACCCACAATGGCGAATTATATGGTGATTTTGACGGAGAGATGACACCATTTTGTAAAAATTTGTCGACTTGTCGTCGAATCTCCTCCTTATGAGCTGGTGGGAAACGGTATTGTTTCACATTGACGGGGCGGTCGTCGACGGTTGGAATCTTGTGCGTGGTTGCTGACGTATGCCCTAATTTATCCCCCTCAATGTGAAAAAGCTCCTGCGTGCTTTGAACGAGACGGACGACGTGCTCTCTTTCCTCTGCGTTGAGGTGGTCGAGACGGAGGAGACTAAGAATTCGATCTAAGCGAGATTTCGAAAGGTTGGCGGATTTCGATGTTTGTTTTAACGGCGCCTGTTGTACATTATTTTTAACCGCCTGAGCATAGGAGATTTGCTGAGTATTCGCGATTTTGCAACGCGAAGGAGGAGTTTCGATTGTCGAATATGGTGTCTGATTCGAGAAAGAAATAGAAGTTTTCCCTTTTTGGGATGAGCCGATCGGTACGGCGGATACGTTAGATTTAGTAGATTTAGAAAAAACCGGATAGAGCGACGGACTATCCTCCTCATGGAGGGGAGTCATGATTTGCGCGGGCTCGAGTATGATCTCTGGTAACGCGATTTCGACGGCGCGGTCGGATGAATTAATTATTCGAGTTACCGCTTTGCCCCGAATTACTCTGACGAGAGCGTTTCCGAAAAATATGCCCGGCGCAAGATCGATACGAGGAATTATACCTTCCGCGAGATTCGAATTAACTACGCGGACCTTGATACCGATATTTGATCTCAGCGGAATGGAGATACGGTCTCCTGACTTCGGAGAAGCTGCTTTGTCTTGCGTTCGAAGCTTCGATTTCGTTGTTGCATCGCGTTTCAGCGGAGGCGATGATTTACGCGGCGGGCGCGGCGGCGGAGGGGGAATAGATTCCGTGCGCGGCGCTTGTTTACGTTTCGGCGATAGGAGAGGCTTTATTTTCGACTCCGGTGACGGTTCCTCGAGTGCTTCGATATCGTCTTCGAAAGGAATTCTCTTACCATTCCATTTGATTATTTTATTTGGAAAAGAGATTTCTGCGTCCATACAGAACCCGGAGCCAAGGATCCCGCTTGGTTTAAGGGGAAAATCATCCTCGACCACATTAAAAGGAACGACGCGACCGAAAATGACAAGATTCACCGTCCCTAAGGTTGCGGTTTTGCCATCGGTTACCCCTGTTATTATGACGATCTCGGACTTATCGATTCGCGCGGATGCTTTTAGAGCCGAACGTTTTATAATATTTATTTCCGCCCCAGTGTCCACCATGAAGCGAGTTGGTGAAATTAGAAGATCGGATTTTAAAATTACGTTTGGCGTGCTAGTTTTTCCGGTTATGTTTATCGCGGCGTTTCGTCGATTTCCGCGTTGGAGTTGTTCGCGGCGAGAGGACGGACTTGGTGCGCGGCCTCGCCACCTGTCTCGCGGCGGGTGCGGAGGCCATTGTCGTTTCCCGAATTTTTGTTTACCGCGTTGTTGTACTGCCTTTTGCGGCATTCGCCTATTTCGTGCCCCGTGGTCTTGCAATAGCGACAAAACTTGAGCGCGTCCCTGGCTACGATTTGTCTCGGTTGTTCGTACGCGGGGTCTCGAGTAGGAGGCGGTACGTCCCTGGATCGCAAGTATTCCTGCGGTCGGTACGGCGATGGCGGTCTGAGCCGACACTCGGTCGCGTAATGTCCGATATTATTGCATTTTCGGCAAATAATTTCGGCTGGTTTTTCGCGCGATTCTGGTCGCGCGACACGCGATCTACCTAGCCGGTTGCAATCACGTTCGTGCATTTGATAGAGCTCCCGCGCTCGAGCGAACGTTTCTCGCAATGTACCGAATGAACTTATAGTCATTTGCATTCGAATTTCCGGAATGAGACCGTCTTTAAAACATTGTAGGGTGAGCGCGTCTACGTCATCGAGCGATTCCGGTGTGTCTCGTCGAGCAAGCCTCTCGCAATCAATTATAGCGGTTCTAAGATCTTTTACTCGACCGATGTAATCTAGAACGTGCTCGTTCGCGCGCATAAATATATTAGCAAGTTCACCCCGATAATGATGAGCTGATTTTACGGAGCAAAAAGTGCTGCGAAGAACGTCCGTTAATTCGAGTATTGTGTAACACGGCTCGTCTTCTAGCGCGGCGTAGGCACGACCCTTGAGTTTTCCCTTAAGCAGGCGTGTGAAAGTTCGCTCGCACCCATTAGGGATAAGCTCATAAGCGCGTTTACACGCTCGGGTAAACTGAAGAATAGGAATGTTCTGACCATCGAATGTCGGCACGGCTTCGAGGGCCTGCTTAAGCGATAGCTCGTCGTGTTGCGAACTATTTGTATTGAAATCAGAGCTCGAATTATGTCCGGAAAGCGGATTTCCCCGAGGAATATCTAGAGAAACAGTATCGTCGCGCGTTAAATCAGGCGTTCTGCGAATAGATTCTAATTCACGGCGTAAAATTTCTATTTGCTGGAGCAACGCGGCATTACTCGGATCGGTCGCTTTCGTATTTTTCGCGGAAGTATTTTGTTGCGCGGTACTAGGAAGAGGCTCGGCGATAGCGTCTTGGAAGTCGAGCGTTCTGCTAATGCGTTTTTCGCGTTCGGAATCGGCCATCGCGGCGGCTCGCTGTGTCTGCTGGCGCGTTTTTGTCGGAGTCCGGGTTGCCATATCTAGTTTCGCGGTTCCTTTCGGCGGAATTTCCGGAGGAAACGCGTGGCTATCCCACCGCTGTCACCAAAAATAACTTTCGTGTCACGTCCCGAGGTGCGGTTGCGCTCGCAACGGTGGCACAAAGTCGTAACCGTTCCCGAAAATAACGCGAATTGCGTCCGGACCGGGTTCGTTGGCGTTTCGGACTCGATAAAACGGTAATTAACACTAAACTTACCTTGCGAAGGCTTGATTCCGCTGTCTGATTTCTCTTTCCAGGTACCTGGAGCGCCTTGGATCCGCAACCGGGATGGCGGCGGCGTACGGCTGGAACGGAAGTACGGGTCGTGCGGCGAAGGAAACCTCCTTCACAGGAACCAGGACTCGAACGCAGGAGATTGAATATTCTGGTGCATCACCCACGTATTCCCGAGCGAGACGACGAATAAACTCTCTCCTCCCCGCGCGTCGTGTACGCTTTGTCGGAGGTGCAAGGCTCGTCGAGAATACTTGAACTTCGGTCGAGTACGGCGCGGCTAAGCGTTGGTTCGCTCTAGCTTACCGGGATCAACCTGGGCGCAAGATATTCTGTATACGGTAGAAGTGAGGATGGAGCAACTAAGCGCTGGTTCGCTCTAGTCGTCGAGCCTCAAGACTATCGCAGATGAGATATAGAAATAGAATAATCGCGAGCGTACCCGTGGAGTAGAATTAAGGAATTGTATTTGGACTCGAATAAAGATACTTTGAATCTGGTAAAAATAAACTATATTCTATTATTTCACTATACTAGATACACTTGACTAAATTCTAAGTTACTGACTAGCGATTACAATGAGAATTAGAAATGGTATAAAGTATCGAATGGACTCCGCTATGGGAGTATGGATAGAGACGAATGCATTAGAGCTAATTGCTCGTTGCGAATGAGCCTATTGCTCGGATCGGAGGTGCATCGTTCGGATGCTGGATTAGAACTCCTCGGTTCGGAGATGAGATGCGAACTCTCCCGTTCGGAGGTGAGATTGGAACTCTCCGGTTCGGAGGTGAGATACGAACTGACTCTCGGATCTCGCGTCCGCGACCTCCTCGGGTCGCGCGGCGCGCAAGTCGCTGGGCCCTCGCGGTGGGGCGGACGGTCGGAGTAGGGCGGCCGCTCGGCCCTCGTGGTGGGGCGGCCGTTCGGAGTGGGGCGCGGCCCGCGTTAAGCGTGAGCCGCGAGCGTCGAGTGTGCGCGCGAGTGCACGGAACATAGCCGTGCATGAATGAAATATATACATATATTTACTTAAATCTAGGTGTGTGTTGGTGTGTATGTACATATATGAGTAGTGTCCTTATTCTAATCCCACATGTACGAGAAGTACGTATAGGGCTTCGTGATCGCTGGGGATTCGACCCAGTATGTGTCGGAGAGCTCCTCGCCCTCGTAATACGGGGTGAAGTCCTCCCCCTCGTGTGTGGAGATCGCGCGTGGGCGCGGCATGCTGCATCCCTCTTCCCTCTCGTACCTTTGTCTCCTTCTGTAGGGACGGCGAGTCGGCGGGTGGCCCGTGTGCAGGGGCTCCGGATACGGATGCTGGGGATGATGAGTTGGACGCCGGAGGGTGGCAGGCGGTACGCCTGACGTTACAAGTTCTAAAGCTTCATAAATCGCGATATCGCATCTCATTTCAATGTTTCATGCTGAGATATAATATTCATTGTGCAGTGTTATGAATACCGCGTATTCACTTCAAAAGAATGTAAATGCGACGCTTCCTTGCTAGGAAGAAGCGTATGCAGATGTCTACGTATCCAAGCAATAGGGATCTAATGCTTCTTAAATCGCGATATCGCTTCTCATTTCTATGTTTCATGATAATATATAATATTCATTGCGAAGTGTCATGTATTCCTCGCATACACTTCAAATGAGTGTGAATGCGATAGTTCCTTGCTAGGAAATAGCGTTTGCAGATGTCTACGTATCGAAGCAATAGACATCTAATGCTTCATAAATCGCCATATCGCATCTCATTTCAATGTTTCATGATGAGATATAATATTCATTGTGCAGTGTTATGAATACCGCGTATTCACTTCAAAAGAATGTAAATGCGACACTTCCTTGCTAGGAAGAAGCGTTTGCAGATGTCTACGTATCGAAGCAATAGGGATCTAATGCTTCTTAAATCGCGATATCGCTTCTCATTTCTATGTTTCATGATAATATATAATATTCCCTGTGAAGTGCCATGTACACCTCACATACACTTCAAATGAATGTAAATGCGACATTTCCTTGCTAGGAAATAGCGTTTGCAGATGTCTACGTATCGAAGCAATAGACATCTAACGCTTCATAAATCGCCATATCGCATCTCATTTCAATGTTTCCTGATGAGATATAATATTCATTGTGCAATGTTATGTATACCTCGTATTCACCTCAAAGGAATGTAAATGCGACACTTCCTTGCTAGGAAACAGCGTTTGCAGATGTCTACGTATCCAAGTAATAGAGTTCTAAAGCTTCATAAATCGCGATATCGCATCTCAGTTCAATGTCTCATGATCAGACATAATATTCATTATGCAGTGTTATGTATACCTCGTATTCACCTCAAAGGAATGTAAATGCGACACATCCTTGCTAGGAAATAGCGTTTGCAGATGTCTACGTATCGGAGCAATAGGGATCTAATGCTTCTAAAATCGCGATATCGCTTCTCATTTCTATGTTTCATGATAATATATAATATTCACTGCGAAGTGTCATGTATACCTCGCGTACACTTCAAATGAATGTAAATGCGACACTTCCTTGCTAGGAAATAGCGTTTGCAGATGTCTACGTATCGAAGCAATAGACATCTAATGCTTCATAAATCGCCATATCGCATCTCATTTCTATGTTTCATGATCAGATATAATATTCATTGTGCAGCGTTATGTATACCTCGTATTCACCTCAAACGAATGTAAATGCGACACTTCCTTGCTAGGAAATAGCGTTTGCAGATGTCTACGTATCCAAGCAATAGGGATCTAATGCTACTTAAATCGCGATATCGCTTCTCATTTCTATGTTTCATGATAATATATAATATTCATTGCGAAGTGTCATGTATACCTCGCATACTCTTCAAATGAATGTGAATGCGATAGTTCCTTGCTAGGAAATAGTGTTTGCAGATATTTACGTATCGAAGCAATAGAGTTCTAAAGCTTCATAAATCGCGATATCGCATCTCAGTTCAATGTTTCATGATGAGATATAATGTTCATTGTGCAGTGTTATGAATACCGCGTATTCACTTCAAAAGAATGTAAATGCGACACTTCCTTGCTAGGAAGAAGCGTTTGCAGATGTCTACGTATCGAAGCAATAGGGATCTAATACTTCTTAAATCGCGATATCGCTTCTCATTTCTATGTTTCATGATAATATATAATATTCACTGCGAAGTGTCATGTATACCTCGCGTACACTTCAAATGAATGTAAATGCGAGACTTCCTTGCTAGGAAATAGCGTTTGCAGATGTCTACGTATCGAAGCAATAGACATCTAATGCTTCATAAATCGCCATATCGCATCTCATTTTTATGTTTCATGATCAGATATAATATTCATTGTGCAGTGTTATGTATACCCAGTATTCACCTCAATGGAATGAAAATGCGACACTTCCTTGCTAGGAAATAGCGTTTGCACATGTCTACGTATCGAAGCAATAGGGATCTAATGCTTCTTAAATCGCGATATCGCTTCTCATTTCTATGTTTCATGATAATATATAATATTCACTCCGAAGTGTCATGAATACCTCGCATACACTTCAAATGAATGTAAATGCGACACTTCCTTGCTAGGAAATAGCGTTTGCAGATGTCTACGTATCGAAGCAATAGACATCTAATGCTTCATAAATCGAGATATCGCTTCTCATTTCCGTGTTTCATGATAATATATAATATTCATTGCGAAGTGTCATGTATACCTCGCATACACTCCAAATGAATGTGAATGCGATAGTTCCTTGCTAGGAAATAGTGTTTGCAGATATTTACGTATCGAAGCAATAGAGTTCTAAAGCTTCATAAATCGCGATATCGCATCTCATTTCAATGTTTCATGATGAGATTTAATATTCATTGTGCAGTGTTATGAATACCGCGTATTCACTTCAAAAGAATGTAAATGCGACACTTCCTTGCTAGGAAGAAGCGTATGCAGATGTCTACGTATCGAAGCAATAGGGATCTAATACTACTTAAATCGCGATATCGCTTCTCATTTCTATGCTTCATGATAATATATAATATTCACTGCGAAATGTCATGTATACCTCGCGTACACTTCAAATGAATGTAAATGCGACACTTCCTTGCTAGGAAATAGCGTTTGCAGATGCCTACGTATCGAAGCAATAGACATCTAATGCTTCATAAATCGCCATATCGCATCTCATTTCTATGTTTCATGATCAGATATAATATTCATTGTGCAGCGTTATGTATACCTCGTATTCACCTCAAAGGAATGTAAATGCGACACTTCCTTGCTAGGAAATAGCGTTTGCAGACGTCTACGTATCCAAGCAATAGAGATCTAATGCTTCTTAAATCGCGATATCGCTTCTCATTTCTATGTTTCATGATAATATATAATATTCATTGCGAAGTGTCATGTATTCCTCGCATACACTTCAAATGAGTGTGAATGCGATAGTCCCTTGCTAGGAAATAGTGTTTGCAGATATTTACGTATCAAAGCAATAGAGTTCTAAAGCTTCATAAATCGCGATATCGCTTCTCATTTCCGTGTTTCATGATAATATATAATATTCATTGCGAAGTGTCATGTATACCTCGAATACACTTCAAATGAATGTGAATGCGATAGTTCCTTGCTAGGAAATAGTGTTTGCAGATATCTACGTATCGAAGCAATAGAGTTCTAAAGCTTCATAGATCGCGATATCGCATCTCATTTCAATGTTTCATGATGAGATATAATAACCATTGTGCAGTGTTATGAATACCGCGTATTCACTTCAAAAGAACGTAAATGCGACACTTCCTTGCTAGGAAGAAGCGTTTGCAGATGTCTACGTATCGAAGCAATAGGGATCTAATGCTTCTAAAATCGCGATATCGCTTCTCACTTCTATGTTTCATGATAATATATAATATTCACTCCGAAGTGTCATGAATACCTCGCATACACTTCAAATGAATGCAAATGCGACAGTTCCTTGCTAGGAAATAGTGTTTGCAGATATCTACGTATCGAAGCAATAGAGTTCTAAAGCTTCATAGATCGCGATATCGCATCTCATTTCAATGTTTCATGATGAGATATAATATTCATTGTGCAGTGTTATGAATACCGCGTATTCACTTCAAAAGAATGTAAATGCGACACTTCTTTGCTCCGAAAACGCGTTTGCAGCTATTTACGTATCGAAGCAATAGAGTTCTAAAGCTTCATAAATCGCGATATCGCATCTCAGTTCAATGTTTCATGATGAGTTATAATATTCATTGTGCAGTGTTTTGTATACCTCGTATTCACCTCAAAAAAATATAAATACGACACTTTCCTGCTAGGAAATAGCGTTTGCAGATGTCTACGTATCGAACCAATAGAATTCTAGTGCTTCTTAAATCGCGATATCGCATCTCATTTCTATACTTCATGTTAAGATATAATATTCATTGCGAAGTGTCATGCATACCTCGTACTCATTTCAAAAGAATGTAAATGCGACACTTCCTTGCAAGGATATAGCGTTTGCAGATGTCTATGTATCGAAGCTATAGGTTTCTAAAGCTTGCTAATTCGCGATATCGCATCTCATATCTATGTTTCATGATAATATAAAATATTCATTGCGAACTGTCACGTATACCTCGTATTCCTTTCAAAGGAATGTAAATGCGACACTTCCTTGCTAGGAAATAGCGTTTGCAGATGTCTACGTATCGAAGCAATAGGCATCTAATGCTTCATAAATCGCGATATGGCATCTCATCTCTATGTTTCATGACAAGATATAATCTTCATTGCGAAGTGTCATGTATACCTTGTATTCCTTTCAAAAGAATGTAAATGCGACACTTGCTTGCTAGGAAGTAGCGTTTGCACATGTCTGCGTATCGTGGCATTGGAGTACTAATGCTTCTCAAAACGCGGTATCGCTTCTCATTTCTATGTTTCGTGATAATATATAATATTCATTGCGAAGTGCCATGTATATCTCGCATACACTTCAATTGAATGTACATGCGACGCTTCCTTGCTAGGAAATAGCGTTTGCGTATGTCTACGTATCGTAGCAATAGGTTTCTAATGCATCTCAAAGCTCGATATCGCACCTGATTTTTCTGTTTCATGATAAGATATAATATTCATTGCGAAGTGTCATGTATTCCTCGTATTTACATCAAAAGAATGTAAATGCGGCACTTCCTTCCAAGGAAATAGCGTTTGCAGATGTCTACGTATCGTAGCAATAGAGTTCTAATGCTTCTTAAAACGAGATATCGCATCTCATTCCTATGTTTCATGATAAGATATAAGATTCATTGCGAAATGTTATGTATACCTTGCATACACTTCAAATGAATGTAAATGCGACATTTCCTTACTAGGAAATAGTGTTTGCAGTTGTCGACGTATCCAAGCAATAGAGTGCTAATGCTTCTTAAAACGGGATATCGCATCTCATTTCTTTGTTTCAAGGTATGATATAATATTAATTGCGAAGTGTCATAAATATTTCGTATTCACTTCAAAAGTATGTAAATGCGACACTTCCATGCTCGGAAATTGCGTTTGGAGATTTCTACGTATCGTGGCAATGGAGTTCTAATGCTTCTTAACACGCGATATCGCACCTCACTTCTATGTTCCATGATAAGATATAATATTCATTGCGAAGTGTCATGTATACCTCGCATACACTCCAAATGAATGTAAATGCGGCATTTCCTTGCTAGGAAATGCGTTATCAGATGTCTACGTAGCGAAGCAACAGAGTTCTAATGCATCTTAAAACGCGATATCGCATCTCAGTCGTATGTTTCATGGTATGATATGAAATTCATTGCGAAGTGCCATATATACCTCGTCTACACTTCAAAAGAATATGAATGCCACACTTCCTTGCAAGGAAATAGCGTTTCGAGATGTCTACGTATCGAAGCAATAGAGTTGTAGTGCTTCTTAAAACGCGATATCGCATCTGAGGTCTATGTTGCATGATAAGATATAATGTTCATTGCGAAGTGAGACATAGAAATGAGATGCGATATCGCGTTTTAAGAAGCACTACAACACTATTGCTTCGACACGGAGACATCTGGAAACGCATTTCCTAGCAAGCAGTAGTCGCATTTACATTCTTTTGAAGTGTATACGAGGTATACATGACACTTCGCAATGAATATTATATCTTATCACGAAATATAGAAATGAGATGCGATATCGCGATTTAAGTAGCATTAGAACTCTATGGCCTCGATGTGGAGACATCTGAATACGCCATTTCATAGCAAGGAAGTGTCGCATTTACATTCGTTTGGGGAGAATACGTGGTATACATGACACTTCTTAATGAATATTATATCTTATCATGAAACATAGAAGAAAGATGCGATGTCGCGTTTTAAGAAGCATTAGAACTCTATGGCCTCGATGCGGAGACATCTGCAAACGCTATTTCCTAGCATGGAAGTGCCGCACTTACACTCTTTTGAAGTGAAAACGAGGTATACATGACACTTCGCAATGAACATTATATCTTATCATGTAACATAGAAGTGAGATGCAAAATAGCGTTTTAAGAAGCATTGGATCCCGATTGCCTCGATGCGGAGATATATGCAAACGCTATTTCCTAGCAAGGAATAGTCGCATTTACATTCTTTTGAATTGAATACGAGGTATACATGACACTTCGCAATGAATATTATATCTAATCACGAAACATAGAAATGAAATGCGACATCTCGTTTTAAGAAGCATTGGAACCCTATTGCTACGATACGTGGACATCTGCAAACGATATTCCCAAGGATGGAAACGTCGCATTTACATTCTTTGGAAGTGAATACGAGGTATACATGACACTTCGCAATGAATATTATATCTTATCACGAAACATATAAATGAAATGCGATATCGCGATTTAAGTAGCATTAGAACTCTGTTGCTACGATACGTAGACATCTGCGAACGATATTCCCAAGAATGGAAACGTCGCATTTACATTCTTTAGAAGTGAATACGAGGTATACATGACACTTCGCGATGAATATTATATCTTATCACGAAACATATAAATGAAATGCGATATCGCGATTTAAGTAGCATCAGATCTCTATTGCTACGATACGTGGACATCTGCAAACGATATTCCCAATGAAGGAAACGTCGCATTTACATTCTTTTGAAGTGAATACGAGGTATACGTGACACTACGCAATGAATATTATATCTTTTCACGAAACATATAAATGAGATGCGATATCGCGATTTAAGTAGCATTAGAATTTTATTGCTACGATATGTAGGCATCTGCAGCGCTATTTCCTAGAGAGGACTAGTCGCATTTACATTCCTTTGAAGTGAATACGAGGTGTACATGACACTTCGCAATGAATATTATATCTTATCACGAAACGTAGAAATGAGTTGCCTGTCACGTCCCGAGGTGCGGTTGCGCTCGCAACGGTGGCACAAAGTCGTAACCGTTCCCGAAAATAACGCGAATTGCGTCCGGACCGGGTTCGTTGGCGTTTCGGACTCGATAAAACGGTAATTAACACTAAACTTACCTTGCGAAGGCTTGATTCCGCTGTCTGATTTCTCTTTCCAGGTACCTGGAGCGCCTTGGATCCGCAACCGGGATGGCGGCGGCGTACGGCTGGAACGGAGGTACGTCTACGGGAATAAGCGTCCAGGCGGGTTGACTCCGGCTGGCAGGTATCGGCGTTTGGCCCTGACGATTGGCGACTCGTACGGGTCGTGCGGCGAAGGAAACCTCCTTCACAGGAACCAGGACTCGAACGTAGGAAATTGAATATTCTGATGCATCACCCACGTATTCCCGAGCGAGACGACGAATGAACTCTCTCCTCCCCGCGCGTCGTGTACGCTTTGTCGGAGGTGCAAGGCTCGTCGAGAATACTTGAACTTCGGTCGAGTACGGCGCGGCTAAGCGTTGGTTCGCTCTAGCTTACCGGGATCAACCTGGGCGCAAGATATTCTGTATACGGTAGAAGTGAGGATGGAGCAACTAAGCGCTGGTTCGCTCTAGTCGTCGAGCCTCAAGACAATCGCAGATGAGATATAGAAATAGAATAATCGCGAGCGTACCCGTGGAGTAGAATTAAGGAATTGTATTTGGACTCGAATAAAGATACTTTGAATCTGGTAAAAATAAACTATATTCTATTATTTCACTATACTAGATACACTTGACTAAATTCTAAGTTACTGACTAGCGATTACAATGAGAATTAGAAATGGTATAAAGTATCGAATGGACTCCGCTATGGGAGTATGGATAGAGACGAATGCATTAGAGCTAATTGCTCGTTGCGAATGAGCCTATTGCTCGGATCGGAAGTGCATCGTTCGGATGCTGGATTAGAACTCCTCGATTCGGAGATGAGATACGAACTCTCCAGTTCGGAGATGAGATTGGAACTCTCCCGTTCGGAGGTGAGATTGGAACTGACTCTCGGATCTCGCGTCCGCGACCTCCTCGGGTCGCGCGGCGCGCGAGTCGCTGGGCCCTCGCGGTGGGGCGGACGGTCGGAGTAGGGCGGCCGCTCGGCCCTCGTGGTGGGGCGGCCGTTCGGAGTGGGGCGCGGCCCGCGTTAAGCGTGAGCCGCGAGCGTCGAGTGTGCGCGCGAGTGCACGGAACATAACCGTGCATGAATAAAATATATACATATATTTACTTAAATCTAGGTGTGTGTTGGTGTGTATGTACATATATGAGTAGTGTGCTTATTCTAATCCCACATGTACGAGAAGTACGTATAGGGCTTCGTGATCGCTGGGGATTCGACCCAGTATGTGTCGGAGAGCTCCTCGCCCTCGTAATACGGGGTGAAGTCCTCCCCCTCGTGTGTGGAGATCGCGCGTGGGCGCGGCATGCTGCATCCCTCTTCCCTCTCGTACCTTTGTCTCCTTCTGTAGGGACGGCGAGTCGGCGGGTGGCCCGTGTGCAGGGGCTCCGGATACGGATGCTGGGGATGATGAGATGGACGCCGGAGGGTGGCAGGCGGTACGCCTGACGTTACACCACCCCCCTTGGAAAAAGAATCTCGGCCATGCCGAGATCTCTTGTCTGTTGGGTAGATTTCGGGATGCTGGATCCTTCTCTTGGTCCTGTCGGCTGGATGCTGCGGAATCTGTGGTTTTTCGCCTGGTTGATCCTGGCGATAACGTTTGGAGATTGGACCGTGGCTGCGGGCTTCCTTCGGATTACAGGCACTTTCGTCGCTTTCACTTTTAGCGTTCGTTTGAATGTCACTGCTCTCACTGACTTCATTTTCAGTTTTTCGCACTTTTCTTTCACTAGCATCCACACTCTGCATACTATGCATTCGTTTACAAATTTTGATTTTGTTCGTATGAACAATTTTATGGCGCCCTTTTACATTCAGCTTAACATTACAGTTGCCCAAAATTTCGAGGATACGGTACGGTCCAGAATACTGTGCCTGGAACTTATGTTTGTTCGGCTCTTTTAAAAGATAGACCCATTGGCCTACCTCGAAGTTTTGGACATTGAGATTTCGGTCATAATAATATTTGGAACGGCGTTTCGCATTGTCTTGATTGGCTTTAGCCAAATCCTGAGATTTCGAGATTTTCTCCTGAAGTTGTATAAGATAGTCGCTATAGGTTTCGTTATCAGAGCTGTCCTGAAAAGGAGTGGCTGACGGCGTCCTAGCTATCCTGCCGAACACCAGTTCGTGTGGGGTGTATAATGTACCCTCGTGCACACTGGTGTTGTATGAAAACATTGCATACGGTAACCAACTCACCCAATCGTTACTCGACTCTATGTAATGCTTCAGATATTCGGCCAGGACGTGGTGAGATCGTTCAACGGACCCGTTTGTCTGTGGATGGAACGCAGTGGACTTGTATTGCTTAATACGGAATTTGATTGCTATGGCTTTAATCAAGCTATTTATAAAGTTCGAACCTTGGTCCGTGAGTATGCCTTTCGGGCATCCGAACTTACAAATGAATTCTTTTATTAAAGCTTCGGCAATGTCTACTGCGGTGGTGGTTTTGAGAGGAACTGCGACTGAGTATTTAGTGAGGAGATCTTGGATCGTGAGGATACTTGTATAACCGTCGGAAGTTTCGGGAAGAAGACCCATTACGTCCATTGAAATCTTATCGAATGCCCTGCCAGGGGTGTCGGTTAAAGTGAGAGGCTGTCTGGTCTTTACCCGGACCAGTTTCTCTGTCTGACAACTTTTACATTTGCCAATATATTCTTGTATTTGTGTTTTCATGTTTGGCCAAAAGTATTGTTGTCTGATGCGAGAATAAGTTTTATTAACCCCTTTGTGACCTCCCACAGGGGAGTCGTGGTTTTCTCTTATTATTTTCAGTCGCTCTTCGACCGAAGGGGTTTTAATGAGGCCCTGGCAGACCGTAATCTGGACAGTTGTTTCATAAAACAGGTCCTGAAGGATTTTCTGGATTCGGGACCAGGATACGGAGTCTAGATAGGTTTGTGCGATACTAAATGTTTGTAATTGTAATTCGTTTACAACGTCGCACAAGGATCTGAATGTTTCTATTACGGTCTGGAAATTGATTGATCTGGTGGAATGTTCCATGATTGGAAGCTGGATTTGGAATTCGTTTCCGATTTTTATGACTTTGGCTTTGGTAAGGACGTGATTTTTGTTTGGAAGGAATTTTTCAGCGTTCGCTAGATCTTTGGCGCCCGTGTCATAGGGGTGCCCAGATTGCGTGACGAAGACAACTACATTGTCTCGTCGCGTTGATAATGCGTCACGGCTGAAATTAAATAGAGGTTCGCGTCGGAAAAATTCATTTGGAGCAGGAGTATAGAAGTCGGTGCTGTCGCTGGCGACTTGCGGAGGTGGTGCTGTGTTGGTACGGAAGGACGTGCCTGGAGTCGGTAATTCAGGTTCTGATGTTACCGGAGTAGGAGGAGGCGCTAGTGTGGTATACTTTTTACGGGTTTCCGGAGGCACATCGAAGATGTCGTCCTCCGAGTTTTCTGAATACGAGAGCGGAAAAATTTGAGCGGGATTCCGCGACAATGCGTCCGCATTAAGGTTCGTTTTTCCACTTTTATAGACCATCTCGTAGTCAAATTCCGCTAACTTAAGCCTCCACCGTACGAGTCTACTTGACGGGTCCTTGACCGAATTCATCCACACTAACGGTCGATGGTCGGTAACGAGTTTGAATTGATTACCGTATATGTATGGACGAAAGTAATGGACGGCGTAGACAATCGCCAGACACTCCTTCTCGATCGTGGAGTAGTTTTTCTCCGCAGCGTTTAACAGTCGCGACGTGTACGCGATTGGCAAGTCGCGGCCTATTGGTCCTTGACTCAAGATAGCACCAATAGCTTCGGCGGACGCGTCGGTCGTTATCACGAATGGTTGTTTGAAGTTGGGGTACTGCAAGATAGGCGCTTCGCATAGGCAATCTCGGAGTTTGACGAATGAATTCTCTTGCTCGTTACGCCATACAAAGGGCGCGTCTTTTTTTAACAAATTTGTAAGTGGCTTAGCAATATTAGAAAAATTTGCGATGAACCGCCTGTAGTATCCCGCGAGCCCGAGGAATTGTTTGATTTGTTTCGCGTTGCGCGGGCGCGGAAAATTTTTGACGGCGCTAATTTTCGCAGGGTCAGGTTTTACACCGTGCTCACTGATAATATGACCCAAATAGCTTACTTCTCTCCTCAAGAATTCGCACTTATCCGGCTGCAATACTAAATTAGCTTCTTTGAGCCGTTGAGTTAATTTATCGAATTTAAGTCGATGTTCTTGAAGAGAGCTAGCGTAGATAACAATGTCGTCCAAATAGACGAAAATTTCGTTCCCCTGGAGACCGGACAGGACATTGTCCATAAGTCGTTGGAACGTCGCTGGCGCATTTTTTAATCCGAATGGCATTCTTTTAAATTCATAATGCCCGTGAGGCGTCGAAAAAGCGGTTTTGGGAGCATCGGCGGGCTCCATTGGGATCTGGTGAAATCCGCTCGCGAGATCGAATGTACTAAAATACTTCGCGCTCCCGAGCTGATCAAGTATCTCGGTAATGCAAGGGAGGGGATAGGCATCGGCGACAGATTTCTCATTGAGTGCGCGGTAGTCGATGACGACGCGCCATTGCTTGTTGCCCAAGGAGTCCGGTTTCTTTGGGACAACCCACAATGGCGAATTATATGGTGATTTTGACGGAGAGATGACACCATTTTGTAAAAATTTGTCGACTTGTCGTCGAATCTCCTCCTTATGAGCTGGTGGGAAACGGTATTGTTTCACATTGACGGGGCGGTCGTCGACGGTTGGAATCTTGTGCGTGGTTGCTGACGTATGCCCTAATTTATCCCCCTCAATGTGAAAAAGCTCCTGCGTGCTTTGAACGAGACGGACGACGTGCTCTCTTTCCTCTGCGTTGAGGTGGTCGAGACGGAGGAGACTAAGAATTCGATCTAAGCGAGATTTCGAAAGGTTGGCGGATTTCGATGTTTGTTTTAACGGCGCCTGTTGTACATTATTTTTAACCGCCTGAGCATAGGAGATTTGCTGAGTATTCGCGATTTTGCAACGCGAAGGAGGAGTTTCGATTGTCGAATATGGTGTCTGATTCGAGAAAGAAATAGAAGTTTTCCCTTTTTGGGATGAGCCGATCGGTACGGCGGATACGTTAGATTTAGTAGATTTAGAAAAAACCGGATAGAGCGACGGACTATCCTCCTCATGGAGGGGAGTCATGATTTGCGCGGGCTCGAGTATGATCTCTGGTAACGCGATTTCGACGGCGCGGTCGGATGAATTAATTATTCGAGTTACCGCTTTGCCCCGAATTACTCTGACGAGAGCGTTTCCGAAAAATATGCCCGGCGCAAGATCGATACGAGGAATTATACCTTCCGCGAGATTCGAATTAACTACGCGGACCTTGATACCGATATTTGATCTCAGCGGAATGGAGATACGGTCTCCTGACTTCGGAGAAGCTGCTTTGTCTTGCGTTCGAAGCTTCGATTTCGTTGTTGCATCGCGTTTCAGCGGAGGCGATGATTTACGCGGCGGGCGCGGCGGCGGAGGGGGAATAGATTCCGTGCGCGGCGCTTGTTTACGTTTCGGCGATAGGAGAGGCTTTATTTTCGACTCCGGTGACGGTTCCTCGAGTGCTTCGATATCGTCTTCGAAAGGAATTCTCTTACCATTCCATTTGATTATTTTATTTGGAAAAGAGATTTCTGCGTCCATACAGAACCCGGAGCCAAGGATCCCGCTTGGTTTAAGGGGAAAATCATCCTCGACCACATTAAAAGGAACGACGCGACCGAAAATGACAAGATTCACCGTCCCTAGGGTTGCGGTTTTGCCATCGGTTACCCCTGTTATTATTACGATCTCGGACTTATCGATTCGCGCGGATGCTTTTAGAGCCGAACGTTTTATAATATTTATTTCCGCCCCAGTGTCCACCATGAAGCGAGTTGGTGAAATTAGAAGATCGGATTTTAAAATTACGTTTGGCGTGCTAGTTTTTCCGGTTATGTTTATCGCGGCGTTTCGTCGATTTCCGCGTTGGAGTTGTTCGCGGCGAGAGGACGGACTTGGTGCGCGGCCTCGCCACCTGTCTCGCGGCGGGTGCGGAGGCCATTGTCGTTTCCCGAATTTTTATTTACCGCGTTGTTGTACTGCCTTTTGCGGCACTCGCCTATTTCGTGCCCCGGGGTCTTGCAATAGCGACAAAATTTGGGCGCGTCCCTGGCTACGATTTGTCTCGGTTGTTCGTACGCGGGGCCTCGAGTAGGAGGCGGTACGTCCCTGGATCGCAAGTATTCCTGCGGTCGGTACGGCGATGGCGGTCTGAGCCGACACTCGGTCGCGTAATGTCCGATATTATTACATTTTCGGCAAATAACTTCGGCTGGTTTTTCGCGCGATTCTGGTCGCGCGGCACGCGATCTACCTAGTCGGTTGCAATCACGTTCGTGCATTTGGTAAAGCTCTCGCGCTCGAGCGAACGTTTCTCGCAATGTGCCGAATGAATTTATCGTCATTTGCATTCGAATTTCCGGAATGAGACCGTCTTTAAAACATTGTAGAGTGAGCGCGTCTACGTCATCGAGCGATTCCGGTGTGTCAAGTCGAGCAAGCCTTTCGCAATCAATTATGGCGGTTCTAAGATCTTTTACTCGACCGATGTAATCTAGAATGTGCTCGTTCGCGCGCATGAATATATTTGCAAGTTCACCCCGATAATGATGAGCTGATTTTACGGAGCAAAATGTGCTGCGAAGAACGTCCGTTAATTCGAGTATTGTGTAACATGGCTCGTCTTCTAGCGCGGCGTAGGCACGACCCTTGAGTTTTCCCTTAAGCAGGCGTGTGAAAGTTCGCTCGCACCCATTAGGGATAAGCTCATAAGCGCGTTTACACGCTCGGGTAAACTGAAGAATAGGAATATTCTGACCATCGAATGTCGGCACGGCTTCGAGGGCCTGTTTAAGCGATAGCTCGTCGTGTTGCGAACTATTTGTATTGAAATCGGAGCTCGAATTATGTCCGGAAAGCGGATTTCCCCGAGGAATATCTAGAGAAACAGTATCGTCGCGCGTTAAATCAGGCGTTCTGCGAATAGATTCTAATTCACGACGTAGAATTTCTATTTGCTGGAGCAACGCGGCATTACTCGGATCGGTCGCTTTCGTATTTTTCGCGGAAGTATTTTGTTGCGCGGTACTAGGAAGAGGCTCGGCGATAGCGTCTTGGAAATCAAGCGTTCTGCTAGTGCGTTTTTCGCGTTCGGAATCGGCCATCGCGGCGGCTCGCTGTGTCTGCTGGCGCGTTTTTGTCGGAGTCCGGGTTGCCATATCTAGTTTCGCGGTTCCTTTCGGCGGAATTTCCGGAGGAAACGCGTGGCTATCCCACCGCTGTCACCAAAAATAACTTTCGTGTCACGTCCCGAGGTGCGGTTGCGCTCGCAACGGTGGCACAAAGTCGTAACCGTTCCCGAAAATAACGCGAATTGCGTCCGGACCGGGTTCGTTGGCGTTTCGGACTCGATAAAACGGTAATTAACACTAAACTTACCTTGCGAAGGCTTGATTCCGCTGTCTGATTTCTCTTTCCAGGTACCTGGAGCGCCTTGGATCCGCAACCGGGATGGCGGCGGCGTACGGCTGGAACGGAAGTACGGGTCGTGCGGCGAAGGAAACCTCCTTCACAGGAACCAGGACTCGAACGCAGGAGATTGAATATTCTGGTGCATCACCCACGTATTCCCGAGCGAGACGACGAATAAACTCTCTCCTCCCCGCGCGTCGTGTACGCTTTGTCGGAGGTGCAAGGCTCGTCGAGAATACTTGAACTTCGGTCGAGTACGGCGCGGCTAAGCGTTGGTTCGCTCTAGCTTACCGGGATCAACCTGGGCGCAAGATATTCTGTATACGGTAGAAGTGAGGATGGAGCAACTAAGCGCTGGTTCGCTCTAGTCGTCGAGCCTCAAGACTATCGCAGATGAGATATAGAAATAGAATAATCGCGAGCGTACCCGTGGAGTAGAATTAAGGAATTGTATTTGGACTCGAATAAAGATACTTTGAATCTGGTAAAAATAAACTATATTCTATTATTTCACTATACTAGATACACTTGACTAAATTCTAAGTTACTGACTAGCGATTACAATGAGAATTAGAAATGGTATAAAGTATCGAATGGACTCCGCTATGGGAGTATGGATAGAGACGAATGCATTAGAGCTAATTGCTCGTTGCGAATGAGCCTATTGCTCGGATCGGAAGTGCATCGTTCGGATGCTGGATTAGAACTCCTCGGTTCGGAGATGAGATACGAACTCTCCAGTTCGGAGATGAGATTGGAACTCTCCCGTTCGGAGGTGAGATTGGAACTGACTCTCGGATCTCGCGTCCGCGACCTCCTCGGGTCGCGCGGCGCGCGAGTCGCTGGGCCCTCGCGGTGGGGCGGACGGTCGGAGTAGGGCGGCCGCTCGGCCCTCGTGGTGGGGCGGCCGTTCGGAGTGGGGCGCGGCCCGCGTTAAGCGTGAGCCGCGAGCGTCGAGTGTGCGCGCGAGTGCACGGAACATAACCGTGCATGAATAAAATATATACATATATTTACTTAAATCTAGGTGTGTGTTGGTGTGTATGTACATATATGAGTAGTGTGCTTATTCTAATCCCACATGTACGAGAAGTACGTATAGGGCCTCGTGATCGCTGGGGATTCGACCCAGTATGTGTCGGAGAGCTCCTCGCCCTCGTAATACGGGGTGAAGTCCTCCCCCTCGTGTGTGGAGATCGCGCGTGGGCGCGGCATGCTGCATCCCTCTTCCCTCTCGTACCTTTGTCTCCTTCTGTAGGGACGGCGAGTCGGCGGGTGGCCCGTGTGCAGGGGCTCCGGATACGGATGCTGGGGATGATGAGATGGACGCCGGAGGGTGGCAGGCGGTACGCCTGACGTTACAATATCGGGTTTTAAGAAACATTTGAACTCTATTGCTACGATACCTAGACATCTGCAGACGCTATTTCCTAGCAAGGAAGTGTCGCATTTACATTCATTTGAAGTGTAGACGAGGAATACATTACACTTCGGAAATCATATTATATCTTATCATGAAACATAGAAATGAGATGCGATATCGCGTTCTAAGAAGCATTAGAAATCCATTGCTACGATACGTAGACATCTGCAAACGCTATTTCTTTGCAAGGAAGTGTCGCATTTACATTCATTTGAAGCGTAGACGTGGAATACACACACTTCGCAAATCATATTATATTTTACCATGAAACATAGAAATGAGATGCGATATCGCGTTTTAATAAGCATTAGAACTCTACTGCTACGATAGGTAGACATCTGCAAACGCTATTTCCTTTCAAGGAAGTGTGGCATTTACATTCATATGAAGTGCAGACGAGGAATGCATAGCACTTCGCAAATCATATTATATCTTACCATGAAACATAGAAATGAGATGCGATATCGCGTTTTAAGAAGCATTAGAACTCTACTGCTACGATACGTAGACATCTGCAAACGCTATTTCCTTGCAAGGAAGTGTCGCATTTACATTCATTTGAAGTGCAGTCGAGAAATACATAACACTTCGCAATTCATATTATATCTTACCATGAAACATAGGAATGACATGCGATATCGCGTTTTAAGAAGCATTTGAACTCTATTGCTACGATACCTAGACATCTGCAGACTCTATTTCCTAGCAAGGAAGTGTCGCATTTACATTCATTTCAAGTGTAGACGAGGAATACATTACACTTCGCAAATCATATTATATCTTACCATGAAACATAGAAATGAGATGCGATATCGCGTTCTAAGAAGCATTAGAAATCTATTGCTACGATACGTAGACATCTGCAAACGCTATTTCTTTGCAAGGAAGTGTCGCATTTACATTCATTTGAAGTGTAGACGTGGAATACACACACTTCGCAAATCATATTATATCTTACCATGAAACATAGAAATGAAATGCGATATCGCGTTTTAAGAAGCATTAGAACTATATCGCTACGATACCTAGACATCTGCAGACGGTATTTCCTAGCAAGGAAATGTCGCATTTACATTCATTTGAAGTGTAGACGAGGAATACATAACACTTCGCAAATCATATTATATCTTACCATGAAACATAGAAATGAGATGCGATATCGCGTTTTAATAAGCATTAGAACTCTACTGCTACGATAGGTAGACATCTGCAAACGCTATTTCCTTTCAAGGAAGTGTCGCATTTACATTCATATGAAGTGCAGACGAGGAATGCATAGCACTTCGCAAATCATATTATATCTTACCATGAAACATAGAAATGAGATGCGATGTCGCGTTTTAAGAAGCATTAGAACTCTATTGCTACGATAGGTAGACATCTGCAAACGCTATTTCCCAGCAAGGAAATGTCGCATTTACATTCATTTGAAGTGTAGACGAGGAATACATAACACTTCGCAAATCATATTATATCTTACCATGAAACATAGAAATGAGATACGATATCGCGTTGTAAGAATCATAAGATCACTATTGCTACGATACGTAGATATCTGCAAACGCTATTTCCTAGCGAGGAAGTGTCGCATTCACATTCATTTGAAGTGTAGACGAGGAATACATAACACTTCGCAATGAATATTATATCTTATCATGAAACATAGAAATGAGATGCGATATCGCGTTTTAAGAAGCATTTGAACTCTATTGCTACGATACCTAGACATCTGCAGACGCTATTTCCTAGCAAGGAAATGTCGCATTTACATTCATTTGAAGTGTAGACGAGGAATACATTACACTTCGCAAATCATATTATATCTTACCATGAAACATAGAAATGAGAAGCGATATCGCGTTCTAAGAAGCATTAGAAATCTATTGCTACGATACGTAGACATCTGCAAACGCTATTTCTTTGCAAGGAAGCGTCGCATTTACATTCATTTGAAGTGTAGACTTGGAATACGCACACTTCGCAAATCATATTATATCTTACCATGAAACATGGAAATGAAATGCGATATCGCGTTTTAAGAAGCATTAGAACTCTATCGCTACGATACCTAGACATCTGCAGACGCTATTTCCTAGCAAGGAAATGTCGCATTTACATTCATTTGATGTGTAGACGAGGAATACATAACACTTCGCAATGAATATTATATCTTATCATGAAACATAGAAATGAGATGCGATATCGCGTTTTAAGAAGCATTTGAACTCTATTGCTACGATACCTAGACATCTGCAGACGCTATTTCCTAGCAAGGAAATGTCGCATTTACATTCATTTGAAGTGTAGACGAGGAATACATTACACTTCGCAAATCATATTATATCTTACCATGAAACATAGAAATGAGATGCGATATCGCGTTTTAAGAAGCATTAGAACTATATCGCTACGATACCTAGACATCTGCAGACGCTATTTCCTAGCAAGGAAATGTCGCATTTACATTCATTTGAAGTGTAGACGAGGAATACATAACACTTCGCAAATCATATTATATCTTACCATGAAACATAGAAATGAGACGCGATATCGCGTTTTAAGAAGCATTAGAACTCTATTGCTACGGCAGGTAGACATCTGCAAACGCTATTTCCTAGCAAGGAAATGTCGCATTTACATTCATTTGAAGTGTAGACGAGGAATACATAACACTTCGCAAATCATATTATATCTTACCATGAAACATAGAAATGAGATGCGATATCGCGTTTTAAGAAGCATTAGAAATCTATTGCCACGATACGTAGACATCTGCAAACGCTATTTCTTTGCAAGGAACTGTCGCATTTACATTCATTTGAAGTGTAGACGAGGAATACATAACATTTCGCAAATCATATTATATCTTACCATGAAACATAGAAATGAGATGCGATATCGCGTTTTAATAAGCATATGAACTCTACTGCTACGATAGGTAGACATCTGCAAACGCTATTTCCTTTCAAGGAAGTGTCGCATTTACATTTATATGAAGTGCAGACGAGGAATGCATAGCACTTCGCAAATCATATTATATCTTACCATGAAACATAGAAATGAGATGCGATGTCGCGTTTTAAGAAGCATTAGAACTCTATTGCTACGATAGGTAGACATCTGCAAACGCTATTTCCTAGCAAGGAAATGTCGCATTTACATTCATTTGAAGTGTAGACGAGGAATACATAACACTTCGCAAATCATATTATATCTTACCATGAAACATAGAAATGAGATGCGATATCGGGTTTTAAGAAACATTTGAACTCTATTGCTACGATACCTAGGCATCTGCAGACGCTATTTCCTAGCAAGGAAGTGTCGCATTTACATTCATTTCAAGTGTAGACGAGGAATACATTACACTTCGCAAATCATATTATATCTTACCATGAAACATAGAAATGAGATACGATATCGCGTTGTAAGAATCATAAGATCACTATTGCTACGATACGTAGACATCTGCAGACGCTATTTCCTAGCAAGGAAATGTCGCATTTACATTCATTTGAAGTGTAGACGAGGAATACATAACACTTCGCAAATCATATTATATCTTACCATGAAACATAGAAATGAGATGTGATATCGCGTTTTAAGAAGCATTAGAACTCTATTGCTACGGCAGGTAGACATCTGCAAACGCTATTTCCTAGCAAGGAAGTGTCGCATTTACATTTATATGAAGTGCAGACGAGGAATGCATAGCACTTCGCAAATCATATTATATCTTACCATGAAACATAGAAATGAGATGCGATGTCGCGTTTTAAGAAGCATTAGAACTCTATTGCTACGATAGGTAGACATCTGCAAACGCTATTTCCTAGCAAGGAAATGTCGCATTTACATTCATTTGAAGTGTAGACGAGGAATACATAACACTTCGCAAATCATATTATATCTTACCATGAAACATAGAAATGAGATACGATATCGCGTTGTATGAATCATAAGAACACTATTGCTACGATACGTAGACATCTGCAAACGCTATTTCCTAGCGAGGAAGTGTCGCATTCACATTCATTTGAAGTGTAGACGAGGAATACATAACACTTCGCAAATCATATTATATCTTACCATGAAGCATAGAAATGATATGCGATATCGCGTTTTAAGAATCATAAGAACTACATTGCTACGATACGTTGACATCTGCAAGCGCTATTTCCTAGCAAGGAAGTGTCGTATTTACATTCATTTGAAGTGTAGACGAGGAATACATTACACTTCGCAAATCATATCATATCTTACCATGAAACATAGAAATGAGATACGATATCGCGTTGTAAGAATCATAAGATCACTATTGCTACGATACGTAGACATCTGCAAACGCTATTTCCTAGCGAGGAAGTGTCGCATTCACATTCATTTGAAGTGTAGACGAGGAATACATGTCACTTCGCAATGAATATTATATCTTACCATGAAACATAGAAATGAGATGCGATATCGCGATCTAAGAAGCATTAGAAATCTATTGCTACGATACGTAGACATCTGCAAGCGCTATTTCTTTGCAAGGAAGTGTCGCATTTACATTCATTTGAAGTGTAGACTTGGAATACACACACTTCGCAAATCATATTATGTCTTACCATGAAACATAGAAATGAAATGCGATATCGCGTTTTAAGAAGCATTAGAACTCTATCGCTACGATACCTAGACATCTGCAGACGCTATTTCCTAGCAAGGAAATGTCGCATTTACATTCATTTGAAGTGTAGACGAGGAATACATAACACTTCGCAAATCATACTATATCTTACAATGAAACATAGAAATGAGATGCGATATCGCGTTTTAAGAAGCATTAGAACTCTATTGCTACGGCAGGTAGACATCTGCAAACGCTATTTCCCAGCAAGGAAATGTCGCATTTACATTCATTTGAAGTGTAGACGAGGAATACATAACACTTCGCAAATCATATTATATCTTACCATGAAACATAGAAATGAGATGCGATATCGCGTTTTAATAAGCATATGAACTCTACTGCTACGATAGATAGACATCTGCAAACGCTATTTCCTTTCAAGGAAGTGTCGCATTTACATTTATATGAAGTGCAGACGAGGAATGCATAGCACTTCGCAAATCATATTATATCTTACCATGAAACATAGAAATGAGATGCGATGTCGCGTTTTAAGAAGCATTAGAACTCTATTGCTACGATAGGTAGACATCTGCAAACGCTATTTCCTAGCAAAGAAATGTCGCATTTACATTCATTTGAAGTGTAGACGAGGAATACATAACACTTCGCAAATCATATTATATCTTACCATGAAACATAGAAATGAGATACGATATCGCGTTGTATGAATCATAAGAACACTATTGCAACGATACGTAGACATCTGCAAACGCTATTTCCTAGCGAGGAAGTGTCGCATTCACATTCATTTGAAGTGTAGACGAGGAATACATAACACTTCGCAAATCATATCATATCTTACCATGAAACATAGAAATGAGATGCGATATCGCGATCTAAGAAGCATTAGAAATCTATTGCTACGATACGTAGACATCTGCAAGCGCTATTTCTTTGCAAGGAAGTGTCGCATTTACATTCATTTGAAGTGTAGACGAGGAATACATAACACTTCGCAAATCATATTATATCTTACCATGAAACATAGAAATGAGATGCGATATCGCGTTTTAAGAATCATAAGAAATCCATTGCTACGATACGTTGACATCTGCAAACGCTATTTCCTTGCAAGGAAGTGTCGCATTTACATTCATTTGAAGTGCAGTCGAGGAATACATAACACTTCGCAAATCATATTATATCTTATCATGAAACATAGAAATGAGATGCGATATCGGGTTTTAAGAAACATTTGAACTCTATTGCTACGATACCTAGACATCTGCAGACGCTATTTCCTAGCAAGGAAGTGTCGCATTTACATTCATTTGAAGTGCAGTCGGGAAATACATAACACTTCGCAAATCATATTATATCTTACCATGAAACATAGAAATGAGATGCGATATCGCGTTTTAAGAAGCATTAGAAATCTATTGCCACGATACGTAGACATCTGCAAACGCTATTTCTTTGCAAGGAAGTGTCGCATTTACATTCATTTGAAGTGTAGACGAGGAATACATTACACTTCGCAAATCATATTATATCTTACCATGAAACATAGAAATGAGATGCGATATCGCGTTTTAATAAGCATATGAACTCTACTGCTACGATAGGTAGACATCTGCAAACGCTATTTCCTTTCAAGGAAGTGTCGCATTTACATTTATATGAAGTGCAGACGAGGAATGCATAGCACTTCGCAAATCATATTATATCTTACCATGAAACATAGAAATGAGATGCGATGTCGCGTTTTAAGAAGCATTAGAACTCTATTGCTACGATAGGTAGACATCTGCAAACGCTATTTCCTAGCAAGGAAATGTCGCATTTACATTCATTTGAAGTGTAGACGAGGAATACATTACACTTCGCAAATCATATCATATCTTACCATGAAACATAGAAATGAGATGCGATATCGCGTTCTAAGAAGCATTAGTAATCCATTGCTACGATACGTAGACATCTGCAGACGCCATTTCCTAGCAAGGAAGTGTCGCATTTACATTCATTTGAAGTGTAGACGAGGAATACATAACACTTCGCAAATCATATTATATCTTACCATGAAACATAGAAATGAGATACGATATCGCGTTGTAAGAATCATAAGATCACTATTGCTACGATACGTAGACATCTGCAAACGCTATTTCCTAGCGAGGAAGTGTCGCATTCACATTCATTTGAAGTGTAGACGAGGAATACATGTCACTTCGCAATGAATATTATATCTTATCATGAAACATAGAAATGAGATGCGATATTGTCACGTCCCGAGGTGCGGTTGCGCTCGCAACGGTGGCACAAAGTCGTAACCGTTCCCGAAAATAACGCGAATTGCGTCCGGACCGGGTTCGTTGGCGTTTCGGACTCGATAAAACGGTAATTAACACTAAACTTACCTTGCGAAGGCTTGATTCCGCTGTCTGATTTCTCTTTCCAGGTACCTGGAGCGCCTTGGATCCGCAACCGGGATGGCGGCGGCGTACGGCTGGAACGGATGTACGGGTCGTGCGGCGAAGGAAACCTCCTTCACAGGAACCAGGACTCGAACGCAGGAGATTGAATATTCTGGTGCATCACCCACGTATTCCCGAGCGAGACGACGAATAAACTCTCTCCTCCCCGCGCGTCGTGTACGCTTTGTCGGAGGTGCAAGGCTCGTCGAGAATACTTGAACTTCGGTCGAGTACGGCGCGGCTAAGCGTTGGTTCGCTCTAGCTTACCGGGATCAACCTGGGCGCAAGATATTCTGTATACGGTAGAAGTGAGGATGGAGCAACTAAGCGCTGGTTCGCTCTAGTCGTCGAGCCTCAAGACTATCGCAGATGAGATATAGAAATAGAATAATCGCGAGCGTACCCGTGGAGTAGAATTAAGGAATTGTATTTGGACTCGAATAAAGATACTTTGAATCTGGTAAAAATAAACTATATTCTATTATTTCACTATACTAGATACACTTGACTAAATTCTAAGTTACTGACTAGCGATTACAATGAGAATTAGAAATGGTATAAAGTATCGAATGGACTCCGCTATGGGAGTATGGATAGAGACGAATGCATTAGAGCTAATTGCTCGTTGCGAATGAGCCTATTGCTCGGATCGGAAGTGCATCGTTCGGATGCTGGATTAGAACTCCTCGGTTCGGAGATGAGATACGAACTCTCCAGTTCGGAGATGAGATTGGAACTCTCCCGTTCGGAGGTGAGATTGGAACTGACTCTCGGATCTCGCGTCCGCGACCTCCTCGGGTCGCGCGGCGCGCGAGTCGCTGGGCCCTCGCGGTGGGGCGGACGGTCGGAGTAGGGCGGCCGCTCGGCCCTCGTGGTGGGGCGGCCGTTCGGAGTGGGGCGCGGCCCGCGTTAAGCGTGAGCCGCGAGCGTCGAGTGTGCGCGCGAGTGCACGGAACATAACCGTGCATGAATAAAATATATACATATATTTACTTAAATCTAGGTGTGTGTTGGTGTGTATGTACATATATGAGTAGTGTGCTTATTCTAATCCCACATGTACGAGAAGTACGTATAGGGCTTCGTGATCGCTGGGGATTCGACCCAGTATGTGTCGGAGAGCTCCTCGCCCTCGTAATACGGGGTGAAGTCCTCCCCCTCGTGTGTGGAGATCGCGCGTGGGCGCGGCATGCTGCATCCCTCTTCCCTCTCGTACCTTTGTCTCCTTCTGTAGGGACGGCGAGTCGGCGGGTGGCCCGTGTGCAGGGGCTCCGGATACGGATGCTGGGGATGATGAGGTGGACGCCGGAGGGTGGCAGGCGGTACGCCTGACGTTACAATATCGCGTTTTAAGAAGCATTTGAACTCTATTGCTACGATACCTAGACATCTGCAGACGCTATTTCCTAGGAAGGAATGTCGCATTTACATTCATTTGAAGTGTAGACGAGGAATACATTACACTTCGCAAATCATATTATATCTTACCATGAAACATAGAAATGAGATGCGATATCGCGATCTAAGAAGCATTAGAAATCTATTGCTACGATACGTAGACATCTGCAAGCGCTATTTCTTTGCAAGGAAGTGTCGCATTTACATTCATTTGAAGTGTAGACTTGGAATACACACACTTCGCAAATCATATTATGTCTTACCATGAAACATAGAAATGAAATGCGATATCGCGTTTTAAGAAGCATTAGAACTCTATCGCTACGATACCTAGACATCTGCAGACGCTATTTCCTAGCAAGGAAATGTCGCATTTACATTCATTTGAAGTGTAGACGAGGAATACATAACACTTCGCAAATCATATTATATCTTACCATGAAACATAGAAATGAGATGCGATATCGCGTTTTAAGAATCATAAGAAATCTATTGCTACGATACGTTGACATCTGCAAACGCTATTTCCTTGCAAGGAAGTGTCGCATTTACTTTCATTTGAATCGTAGACGAGGAATGCATAACACTTCGCAATGAATATTACATCTTATCATGAAACATAGATATGAGATGCAATATCTCGTTTTAAGAAGCATTTGAACTCTATTGCTTCGATACGTAGACATCTGCAAACGCTATTTCCTAGCAAGGAAGTGTCGCATTTACCTTCATTTGAAGTGTAGACGAGAAATACATAACACTTCGCAAATCATATTCTATCCTACCATGAAACATAGAAATGAGATGCAATATCTCGTTTTAAGAAGCATTTGATCTCTATTGCTACGATACGTAGACATCTGCAAACGCTATTTCCTTGCAAGGAAGTGTCGCATTTACATTCATTTGAATCGTAGACGAGGAATGCATAACACTTCGCAATGAATATTATATCTTATCATGAAACATAGATATGAGATGCAATATCTCGTTTTAAGAAGCATTTGAACTCTATTGCTTCGATGCGTAGACACCTGCAAACGCTATTTCCTTGCAAGGAAGTGTCGCATTTACATTCATTTGAAGTGTAGACGAGGAATACATGACACATCGCAAATCATATTATATCTTACCATGAAACATAGAAATGAGATGCGATATCGCGTTTTAAGAAGCATTAGAACTCTATCGCTACGATACGTAGACATCTGCAGACGCTATTTCCTAGCAAGGAAGTGTCGCATTTACATTCATTTGAAGTGTAGACGAGGAATACATAACACTTCGCAAATCATATTATATCCTACCATGAAACATAGAAATGTGATGCAATATCCCGTTCTAAGAAGTATTTGATCTCTATTGCTACGATACGTAGACATCTGCAAACGCTATTTCCTAGCAAGGAAGTTTCGCATTTACATTCATTTGAATCGTAGACGGGGAATGTATAACACTTCGCAATGAATATTATATCTTATCATGAAACATAGATATGAGATGCAATATCTCGTTTTAAGAAGCATTTGAACTCTATTGCTTCGATACGTAGACACCTGCAAACGCTATTTCCTTGCAAGGAAGTGTCGCATTTACATTCATTTGAAGTGTAGACGAGGAATACATGACACTTTGCAAATCATATTATATCTTACCATGAAACATAGAAATGAGATGCGATATCGCGTTTTAAGAAGCATTAGAAAGCTATTGCTACGATACGTAGACATCTGCAAACGCTATTTCCTAGCGAGGAAGTATCGCATTCACATTTATTTGAAGTGTAGACAAGGAATACATAACACTTCGCAAATCATGTTATATCTTACCATGAAACATAGAAATGAGATGCGATGTCGCGTTTTAAGAAGCATTAGAAATCTATTGCTACGATACGTAGACATCTGCAAACGCTATTTCCTAGCGAAGAAGTGTCGCATTCACATTCATTTGAAGTGTAGACGAGGAATACATAACACTTCGCAAATCATATTATATCTTACCATGAAACATAAATATGAGATGCGATATCGCGTTTTAAGTAGCACTAGAAGGCTAACGCTACGATACGTAGACAGCTGCAAACGCTACATCCTAGCGAGGAAGTATCGGATTCACATTCATTTGAAGTGTAGACGAGGAATACACGACACTTCGCAAATCATATTACATCTTACCATGAAACATAGAAATGAGATACGATATCGCGTTTTAAGAATCATATGAACTCTATTGCTACGATACGTAGACATCTGCAAACGCTATTTCCTTGCAAGGAAGTGTCGCATTTACTTTCATTTGAATCGTAGACGAGGAATGCATAACACTTCGCAATGAATATTCTATCTTATCATGAAACATAGATATGAGATGCAATATCTCGTTTTAAGAAGCATTAGAACTCTATTGCTACGATACCTAGACATCTGCAGACGCTATTTCCGAGCAGGGAAGTGTCGCATTTACATTCATTTGAAGTGTAGACGAGGAATACATGACACTTCGCAAATCATATTATATCTTACCATGAAACATAGAAATGAGATGCGATATCGCGTTTTAAGAAGCATTAGAAAGCTAATGCTACGATACGTAGACATCTGCAAACGCTATTTCCGAGCGAGGAAGTATCGCATTCAGATTCATTTGAAGTATAGACGAGGAATACATAACACTCCGCAAATCATATTATATCTTACCATGAAACATAGATATGAGATGCGATATCGCGTTTTAAGAAGCATTAGAAAGCTATTGCTACGATACGTAGACATCTGCAAACGCTATTTCCTAGCGAGGAAGTATCGCATTCACATTCATTTGGAGTGTAGACGAGGAATACAAAACTCTTCGCAAATCATGTTATATCTTACCATGAAACATAGAAATGAGATGCGATATCGCGTTTTATGAATCATATGAACTCTATTGCTACAATACCTAGACATCTGCAGACGCTATTTCCTAGCAAGGAAGTTTCGCATTTACTTTCATTTGAATCGTAGACGAGGAATGCATAACACTTCGCAAAGTATATTATATGTTACCATGAAACATAGAAATGAGATGCGATATCGCGTTTTGAGAATCATAAGAACTCTATTGCTACGATACGTAGACATCTGCAAACGCTATTTCCTAGCGAGGAAGTGTCGCATTCACATTCATTTGAAGTGTAGACGAGGAATAAGTAAAACTTCGCAAACCATATTATATCGTACCATGAAACATAGAAATGAGATGCGATATCGCGTTTTAAGAAGCATTAGAATTCTATTGCTACGATAGGTAGACATCTGCAAACGCTATTTCCTTGCAAGGAAGTGTCGTATTTACATTCATTTGAAGTGTAGACGAGGAATACATAACACTTCGCAAATCATATTATATCTTACCATGAAACATAGAAATGGGATGCGATATCGCGTTTTAAGAAGCATTAGAACACTATCGCTACGATACCTAGACATCTGCAGACGCTATTTCCTAGCAAGGAAGTGACGCATTTACATTCATTTGAAGTGTAGGCGAGGAATGCATAACACTTCGCAAATCATATTATATCTTACCATGAAACATAGAAATGAGATGCGATATCGCGTTTTAAGAAGCATTAGAACTCTATTGCTACGATACCTAGACATCTGCAGACGCTATTTCCTAGAAAGGAAGTTTCGCATTTACATTCATTTGAAGTGTAGTCGAGGAATACATGACACTTCGCAAATCATATTATATCTTACCATGAAACATAGAAATGAGATGCGATATCGCGTTTTAAGAAGCATTAGAAATCTATTGCTACGATACGTAGACATCTGCAAACGCTATTTCCTTGCTAGGAAGTGTAGCATTTACACTCATTTGAATCGTAGACGAGGAATGCATAACACTTAGAAATGAGTATTATATCTTGTCATGAAACTTAGATATGAGATGCGCTATCTCGTTTTAAGAAGCATTTGAACTCTATTGCTTCGATACGTAAACATCTGCAAACGCTATTTCCCAGCAAGGAAGTGTCGCATTTACATTCTTTTGAATCGTAGACGAGGAATGCATAACAGTTCGCAATGAATATTATATGTTATCATGAAACATAGAAATGAGATGCGGTATCGCGTTTTAAGAATCATATGAACTCTATTGCTACGATACGTAGACATCAGCAATCGTTATTTCCTTGCAAGGAAGTGTCGCATTTACTTTCATTTGAATCGTAGACGAGGAATGCAAAACACTTCGCAATGAATATTATATCTTACCATGAAACATAGAAATGAGATGCGATATCGCGTTTTAAGAAGCATTAGAAAGCTATTGCTACGATACGTAGATATCTGCAAACGCTGTTTCCTAGCGAGGAAGTATCGCATTCACATTCATTTGGAGTGTAGACGAGGAATACAAAACTCTTCGCAAATCATGTTATATCTTACCATGAAACATAGAAATGAGATGCGATATCGCGTTTTATGAATCATATGAACTCTATTGCTACGATACGTAAACATCTGCAATCGTTATTTCCATGCAAGGAAGTGTCGCATTTACTTTCATTTGAATCGTAGACGAGGAATGCATAACACTTCATAATGAATATTATATCTTATCATGAAACATAGATATGAGATGCAATATCTCGTTTTAAGAAGCACTTGAACTCTATTGCTTCGATACGTAGACATCTGCAAACGCTATTTCCTTGCAAGGAATTGTCGCATTTACATTCATTTGAAGTGTAGACGAGGAATACATGACACTTCGCAAATCATATTATATCTTACCATGAAACATAGAAATGAGATGCGATATCGCGTTTTAAGAAGCATTAGAAATCTATTGCTACGATACGTAGACATCTGCAAACGCTATTTCCTAGAGAGGAAGTGTCGCATTTACATTCATTTGAAGTGTAGACGGGGAATACATAACACTTCGCAAATCATATTATATCTTACCATGAAACATAGAAATGAGATACGATATCGCGTTTTAAGAATCATATGAACACTATTGCTACGATACGTAGACATCTGCAAACGCTATTTCCTTGCTAGGAAGTGTCGCATTTACATTCATTTGAAGTGTAGACGAGGAATACATGACACATCGCAAATCATATTATATCTTACCATGAAACATAGAAATGAGATGCGATATCGCGTTTTAAGAAGCATTAGAACTCTATCGCTACGATACGTAGAGACATCTGCAGACGCTATTTCCTAGCAAGGAAGTGTCGCATTTACATTCATTTGAAGTGTAGACGAGGAATACATAACACTTCGCAAATCATATTATATCCTACCATGAAACATAGAAATGTGATGCAATATCCCGTTCTAAGAAGTATTTGATCTCTATTGCTACGATACGTAGACATCTGCAAACGCTATTTCCTAGCAAGGAAGTTTCGCATTTACATTCATTTGAATCGTAGACGAGGAATGTATAACACTTCGCAATGAATATTATATCTTATCATCAAACATAGATATGAGATGCAATATCTCGTTTTAAGAAGCATTTGAACTCTATTGCTTCGATACGTAGACACCTGCAAACGCTATTTCCTTGCAAGGAAGTGTCGCATTTACATTCATTTGAAGTGTAGACGAGGAATACATGACACTTTGCAAATCATATTATATCTTACCATGAAACATAGAAATGAGATGCGATATAGCGTTTTAAGAAGCATTAGAAAGCTATTGCTACGATACGTAGACATCTGCAAACGCTATTTCCTAGCGAGGAAGTATCGCATTCACATTTATTTGAAGTGTAGACAAGGAATACATAACACTTCGCAAATCATGTTATATCTTACCATGAAACATAGAAATGAGATGCGATGTCGCGTTTTAAGAAGCATTAGAAATCTATTGCTACGATACGTAGACATCTGCAAACGCTATTTCCTAGCGAAGAAGTGTCGCATTCACATTCATTTGAAGTGTAGACGAGGAATACATAACACTTCGCAAATCATATTATATCTTACCATGAAACATAAATATGAGATGCGATATCGCGTTTTAAGTAGCACTAGAAGGCTAACGCTACGATACGTAGACAGCTGCAAACGCTACTTCCTAGCGAGGAAGTATCGGATTCACATTAATTTGAAGTGTAGACGAGGAATACACGACACTTCGCAAATCATATTACATCTTACCATGAAACATAGAAATGAGATACGATATCGCGTTTTAAGAATCATATGAACTCTATTGCTACGATACGTAGACATCTGCAAACGCTATTTCCTTGCAAGGAAGTGTCGCATTTACATTCATTTGAGGTGTAGACGAGGAATACATAACACTTCGCAAATCATATTATATCTTACCATGAAACATAGAAATGAGATGCGTTATCGCGTTTTAAGAATCATATGAACACTATTGCTACGATACGTAGACATCTGCAAACGCTATTTCCTTGCTAGGAAGTGTCGCATTTACATTCATTTGAAGTGTAGACGAGGAATACATGACACATCGCAAATCATATTATATCTTACCATGAAACATAGAAATGAGATGCGATATCGCGTTTTAAGAAGCAATAGAACTCTATCGCTACGATACGCAGACATCTGCAGACGCTATTTCCTAGCAAGGAAGTGTCGCATTTACATTCATTTGAAGTGTAGACGAGGAATACATAACACTTCGCAAATCATATTATATCCTACCATGAAACATAGAAATGAGATGCAATATCCCGTTCTAAGAAGTATTTGATCTCTATTGCTACGATACGTAGACGTCTGCAAACGCTATTTCCTAGCAAGGAAGTTTCGCATTTACATTCATTTGAATCGTAGACGAGGAATGCATAACACTTCGCAATGAATATTATATCTTATCATGAAACATAGATATGAGATGCAGTATCTCGTTTTAAGAAGCATTTGAACCCAATTGCTTCGATACGTAGATACCTGCAAACGCTATTTCCTTGCAAGGAAGTGTCGCATTTACATTCATTTGAAGTGTAGACGAGGAATACATGACACTTTGCAAATCATATTATATCTTACCATGAAACATAGAAATGAGATGCGATATCGCGTTTTAAGAAGCATTAGAACACTATGCTACGATAGGTAGACATTTGCAAACGCTATTTCCTGGCAAGGAAGTGTCGTATTTACATTCATTTGAAGTGTAGAGGAGGAATACATAACACTTCGCAAATCATATTGCATCTTACCATGAAACATAGAAATGAGATGCGATATCGCGTTTTAAGAAGCATTAGAAAGCTATTGCTACGAAACGTAGACATCTGCAAACGCTATTTCCTAGCGAGGAAGTATCGCATTCACATTCATTTGAAGTGTAGACGAGGAATACATAACACTTCGCAAATCATGTTATATCTTACCATGAAACATAGAAACGAGATGCGATATCGCGTTTTAAGAAGCATTAGAAATCTATTGCTACGATACGTAGACATCTGCAAATGCTATTTCCTAGCGAAGAAGTGTCGCATTCACATTCATTTGAAGTGTAGACGAGGAATACATAACACTTCGCAAATCATATTACATCTTACCATGAAACATAGAAATGAGATGCGATATCGCGCTTTAAGAAGCATTAGAAAGCTATTGCTACGATACCTAGACATCTGCAAACGCTACTTCCTAGCGAGGAAGTATCGGATTCACATTCATTTGAAGTGTAGACGTGGAATACACGACACTTCGCAAATCATATTACATCTTACCATGAAACATAGAAATGAGATACGATATCGCGTTTTAAGAATCATATGACCTCTATTGCTACGATACGTAGACATCTGCAAACGCAATTTCCTTGCAAGGAAGTGTCGCATTTGCTTTCATTTGAATCGTAGACTAGGAATGCATAACACTTCGCAATGAATATTCTATCTTATCATGAAACGTAGATATGAGATGCAATATCTCGTTTTAAGAAGCACTTGAACTCTATTGCTTCGATACGTAGACATCTGCAAACGCTATTTCCTTGCAAGGAATTGTCGCATTTACATTCATTTGAAGTGTAGACGAGGAATACATGACACTTCGCAAATCATATTATATCTTACCATGAAACATAGAAATGAGATGCGATATCGCGTTTTAAGAAGCATTAGAAATCTATTGCTACGATACGTAGACATCTGCAAACGCTATTTCCTAGAGAGGAAGTGTCGCAATTACATTCATTTCAAGTGTAGACGGGGAATACATAACACTTCGCAAATCATATTATATCTTACCATGAAACATAGAAATGAGATACGATATCGCGTTTTAAGAATCATATGAACACTATTGCTACGATACGTAGACATCTGCAAACGCTATTTCCTTGCTAGGAAGTGTCGCATTTACATTCATTTGAAGTGTAGACGAGGAATACATGACACATCGCAAATCATATTATATCTTACCATGAAACATAGAAATGAGATGCGATATCGCGTTTTAAGAAGCATTAGAACTCTATCGCTACGATACGTAGAGACATCTGCAGACGCTATTTCCTAGCAAGGAAGTGTCGCATTTACATTCATTTGAAGTGTAGACGAGGAATACATAACACTTCGCAAATCATATTATATCCTACCATGAAACATAGAAATGTGATGCAATATCCCGTTCTAAGAAGTATTTGATCTCTATTGCTACGATACGTAGACATCTGCAAACGCTATTTCCTAGCAAGGAAGTTTCGCATTTACATTCATTTGAATCGTAGACGAGGAATGTATAACACTTCGCAATGAATATTATATCTTATCATGAAACATAGATATGAGATGCAATATCTCGTTTTAAGAAGCATTTGAACTCTATTGCTTCGATACGTAGACACCTGCAAACGCTATTTCCTTGCAAGGAAGTGTCGCATTTACATTCATTTGAAGTGTAGACGAGGAATACATGACACTTTGCAAATCATATTATATCTTACCATGAAACATAGAAATGAGATGCGATATAGCGTTTTAAGAAGCATTAGAAAGCTATTGCTACGATACGTAGACATCTGCAAACGCTATTTCCTAGCGAGGAAGTATCGCATTCACATTTATTTGAAGTGTAGACAAGGAATACATAACACTTCGCAAATCATGTTATATCTTACCATGAAACATAGAAATGAGATGCGATGTCGCGTTTTAAGAAGCATTAGAAATCTATTGCTACGATACGTAGACATCTGCAAACGCTATTTCCTAGCGAAGAAGTGTCGCATTCACATTCATTTGAAGTGTAGACGAGGAATACATAACACTTCGCAAATCATATTATATCTTACCATGAAACATAAATATGAGATGCGATATCGCGTTTTAAGTAGCACTAGAAGGCTAACGCTACGATACGTAGACAGCTGCAAACGCTACTTCCTAGCGAGGAAGTATCGGATTCACATTAATTTGAAGTGTAGACGAGGAATACACGACACTTCGCAAATCATATTACATCTTACCATGAAACATAGAAATGAGATACGATATCGCGTTTTAAGAATCATATGAACTCTATTGCTACGATACGTAGACATCTGCAAACGCTATTTCCTTGCAAGGAAGTGTCGCATTTACATTCATTTGAGGTGTAGACGAGGAATACATAACACTTCGCAAATCATATTATATCTTACCATGAAACATAGAAATGAGATGCGTTATCGCGTTTTAAGAATCATATGAACACTATTGCTACGATACGTAGACATCTGCAAACGCTATTTCCTTGCTAGGAAGTGTCGCATTTACATTCATTTGAAGTGTAGACGAGGAATACATGACACATCGCAAATCATATTATATCTTACCATGAAACATAGAAATGAGATGCGATATCGCGTTTTAAGAAGCAATAGAACTCTATCGCTACGATACGCAGACATCTGCAGACGCTATTTCCTAGCAAGGAAGTGTCGCATTTACATTCATTTGAAGTGTAGACGAGGAATACATAACACTTCGCAAATCATATTATATCCTACCATGAAACATAGAAATGAGATGCAATATCCCGTTCTAAGAAGTATTTGATCTCTATTGCTACGATACGTAGACGTCTGCAAACGCTATTTCCTAGCAAGGAAGTTTCGCATTTACATTCATTTGAATCGTAGACGAGGAATGCATAACACTTCGCAATGAATATTATATCTTATCATGAAACATAGATATGAGATGCAGTATCTCGTTTTAAGAAGCATTTGAACCCAATTGCTTCGATACGTAGATACCTGCAAACGCTATTTCCTTGCAAGGAAGTGTCGCATTTACATTCATTTGAAGTGTAGACGAGGAATACATGACACTTTGCAAATCATATTATATCTTACCATGAAACATAGAAATGAGATGCGATATCGCGTTTTAAGAAGCATTAGAACACTATGCTACGATAGGTAGACATTTGCAAACGCTATTTCCTGGCAAGGAAGTGTCGTATTTACATTCATTTGAAGTGTAGAGGAGGAATACATAACACTTCGCAAATCATATTGCATCTTACCATGAAACATAGAAATGAGATGCGATATCGCGTTTTAAGAAGCATTAGAAAGCTATTGCTACGAAACGTAGACATCTGCAAACGCTATTTCCTAGCGAGGAAGTATCGCATTCACATTCATTTGAAGTGTAGACGAGGAATACATAACACTTCGCAAATCATGTTATATCTTACCATGAAACATAGAAACGTGATGCGATATCGCGTTTTAAGAAGCATTAGAAATCTATTGCTACGATACGTAGACATCTGCAAATGCTATTTCCTAGCGAAGAAGTGTCGCATTCACATTCATTTGAAGTGTAGACGAGGAATACATAACACTTCGCAAATCATATTACATCTTACCATGAAACATAGAAATGAGATGCGATATCGCGCTTTAAGAAGCATTAGAAAGCTATTGCTACGATACCTAGACATCTGCAAACGCTACTTCCTACCGAGGAAGTATCGGATTCACATTCATTTGAAGTGTAGACGTGGAATACACGACACTTCGCAAATCATATTACATCTTACCATGAAACATAGAAATGAGATACGATATCGCGTTTTAAGAATCATATGACCTCTATTGCTACGATACGTAGACATCTGCAAACGCAATTTCCTTGCAAGGAAGTGTCGCATTTACTTTCATTTGAATCGTAGACTAGGAATGCATAACACTTCGCAATGAATATTCTATCTTATCATGAAACGTAGATATGAGATGCAATATCTCGTTTTAAGAAGCATTAGAACTCTATTGCTACGATACCTAGACATCTGCAGATGCTATTTCCGAGCAAGGAAGTGCCGCATTTACATTCATTTGAAGTGTAGACGAGGAATACATGACACTTCGCAAATCATATTATATCTTACCATGAAACATAGATATGAGATGCGATATCGCGTTTTAAGAAGCATTAGAAAGCTATTGCTACGATACGTAGACATCTGCAAACGCTATTTCCTAGCGAGGAAGTATCGCATTCACATTCATTTGGAGTGTAGACGAGGAATACAAAACTCTTCGCAAATCATGTTATATCTTACCATGAAACATAGAAATGAGATGCGATATCGCGTTTTATGAATCATATGAACTCTATTGCTACAATACCTAGACATCTGCAGACGCTATTTCCTAGCAAGGAAGTTTCGCATTTACTTTCATTTGAATCGTAGACGAGGAATGCATAACACTTCGCAAAGTATATTATATGTTACCATGAAACATAGAAATGAGATGCGATATCGCGTTTTGAGAATCATAAGAACTCTATTGCTACGATACGTAGACATCTGCAAACGCTATTTCCTAGCGAGGAAGTGTCGCATTCACATTCATTTGAAGTGTAGACGAGGAATAAGTAAAACTTCGCAAATCATATTATATCGTACCATGAAACATAGAAATGAGATGCGATATCGCGTTTTAAGAAGCATTAGAATTCTATTGCTACGATAGGTAGACATCTGCAAACGCTATTTCCTTGCAAGGAAGTGTCGCATTTACATTCATTTGAAGTGTAGACGAGGAATACATAACACTTCGCAAATCATATTATATCTTACCATGAAACATAGAAATGGGATGCGATATCGCGTTTTAAGAAGCATTAGAACACTATCGCTACGATACCTAGACATCTGCAGACGCTATTTCCTAGCAAGGAAGTGACGCATTTACATTCATTTGAAGTGTAGGCGAGGAATGCATAACACTTCGCAAATCATATTATATCTTACCATGAAACATAGAAATGAGATGCGATATCGCGTTTTAAGAAGCATTAGAACTCTATTGCTACGATACCTAGACATCTGCAGACGCTATTTCCTAGAAAGGAAGTTTCGCATTTACATTCATTTGAAGTGTAGTCGAGGAATACATGACACTTCGCAAATCATATTATATCTTACCATGAAACATAGAAATGAGATGCGATATCGCGTTTTAAGAAGCATTAGAAATCTATTGCTACGATACGTAGACATCTGCAAACGCTATTTCCTTGCTAGGAAGTGTAGCATTTACACTCATTTGAATCGTAGACGAGGAATGCATAACACTTAGAAATGAGTATTATATCTTGTCATGAAACTTAGATATGAGATGCGCTATCTCGTTTTAAGAAGCATTTGAACTCTATTGCTTCGATACGTAAACATCTGCAAACGCTATTTCCCAGCAAGGAAGTGTCGCATTTACATTCTTTTGAATCGTAGACGAGGAATGCATAACAGTTCGCAATGAATATTATATGTTATCATGAAACATAGAAATGAGATGCGGTATCGCGTTTTAAGAATCATATGAACTCTATTGCTACGATACGTAGACATCAGCAATCGTTATTTCCTTGCAAGGAAGTGTCGCATTTACTTTCATTTGAATCGTAGACGAGGAATGCAAAACACTTCGCAATGAATATTATATCTTACCATGAAACATAGAAATGAGATGCGATATCGCGTTTTAAGAAGCATTAGAAAGCTATTGCTACGATACGTAGATATCTGCAAACGCTGTTTCCTAGCGAGGAAGTATCGCATTCACATTCATTTGGAGTGTAGACGAGGAATACAAAACTCTTCGCAAATCATGTTATATCTTACCATGAAACATAGAAATGAGATGCGATATCGCGTTTTATGAATCATATGAACTCTATTGCTACGATACGTAAACATCTGCAATCGTTATTTCCATGCAAGGAAGTGTCGCATTTACTTTCATTTGAATCGTAGACGAGGAATGCATAACACTTCATAATGAATATTATATCTTATCATGAAACATAGATATGAGATGCAATATCTCGTTTTAAGAAGCACTTGAACTCTATTGCTTCGATACGTAGACATCTGCAAACGCTATTTCCTTGCAAGGAATTGTCGCATTTACATTCATTTGAAGTGTAGACGAGGAATACATGACACTTCGCAAATCATATTATATCTTACCATGAAACATAGAAATGACATGCGATATCGCGTTTTAAGAAGCATTAGAAATCTATTGCTACGATACGTAGACATCTGCAAACGCTATTTCCTAGAGAGGAAGTGTCGCATTTACATTCATTTGAAGTGTAGACGGGGAATACATAACACTTCGCAAATCATATTATATCTTACCATGAAACATAGAAATGAGATACGATATCGCGTTTTAAGAATCATATGAACACTATTGCTACGATACGTAGACATCTGCAAACGCTATTTCCTTGCTAGGAAGTGTCGCATTTACATTCATTTGAAGTGTAGACGAGGAATACATGACACATCGCAAATCATATTATATCTTACCATGAAACATAGAAATGAGATGCGATATCGCGTTTTAAGAAGCATTAGAACTCTATCGCTACGATACGTAGACATCTGCAGACGCTATTTCCTAGCAAGGAAGTGTCGCATTTACATTCATTTGAAGTGTAGACGAGGAATACATAACACTTCGCAAATCATATTATATCCTACCATGAAACATAGAAATGTGATGCAATATCCCGTTCTAAGAAGTATTTGATCTCTATTGCTACGATACGTAGACATCTGCAAACGCTATTTCCTAGCAAGGAAGTTTCGCATTTACATTCATTTGAATCGTAGACGAGGAATGTATAACACTTCGCAATGAATATTATATCTTATCATGAAACATAGATATGAGATGCAATATCTCGTTTTAAGAAGCATTTGAACTCTATTGCTTCGATACGTAGACACCTGCAAACGCTATTTCCTTGCAAGGAAGTGTCGCATTTACATTCATTTGAAGTGTAGACGAGGAATACATGACACTTTGCAAATCATATTATATCTTACCATGAAACATAGAAATGAGATGCGATATAGCGTTTTAAGAAGCATTAGAAAGCTATTGCTACGATACGTAGACATCTGCAAACGCTATTTCCTAGCGAGGAAGTATCGCATTCACATTTATTTGAAGTGTAGACAAGGAATACATAACACTTCGCAAATCATGTTATATCTTACCATGAAACATAGAAATGAGATGCGATGTCGCGTTTTAAGAAGCATTAGAAATCTATTGCTACGATACGTAGACATCTGCAAACGCTATTTCCTAGCGAAGAAGTGTCGCATTCACATTCATTTGAAGTGTAGACGAGGAATACATAACACTTCGCAAATCATATTATATCTTACCATGAAACATAAATATGAGATGCGATATCGCGTTTTAAGTAGCACTAGAAGGCTAACGCTACGATACGTAGACAGCTGCAAACGCTACTTCCTAGCGAGGAAGTATCGGATTCACATTCATTTGAAGTGTAGACGAGGAATACACGACACTTCGCAAATCATATTACATCTTACCATGAAACATAGAAATGAGATACGATATCGCGTTTTAAGAATCATATGAACTCTATTGCTACGATACGTAGACATCTGCAAACGCTATTTCCTTGCAAGGAAGTGTCGCATTTACATTCATTTGAGGTGTAGACGAGGAATACATAACACTTCGCAAATCATATTATATCTTACCATGAAACATAGAAATGAGATGCGTTATCGCGTTTTAAGAATCATATGAACACTATTGCTACGATACGTAGACATCTGCAAACGCTATTTCCTTGCTAGGAAGTGTCGCATTTACATTCATTTGAAGTGTAGACGAGGAATACATGACACATCGCAAATCATATTATATCTTACCATGAAACATAGAAATGAGATGCGATATCGCGTTTTAAGAAGCAATAGAACTCTATCGCTACGATACGCAGACATCTGCAGACGCTATTTCCTAGCAAGGAAGTGTCGCATTTACATTCATTTGAAGTGTAGACGAGGAATACATAACACTTCGCAAATCATATTATATCCTACCATGAAACATAGAAATGAGATGCAATATCCCGTTCTAAGAAGTATTTGATCTCTATTGCTACGATACGTAGACGTCTGCAAACGCTATTTCCTAGCAAGGAAGTTTCGCATTTACATTCATTTGAATCGTAGACGAGGAATGCATAACACTTCGCAATGAATATTATATCTTATCATGAAACATAGATATGAGATGCAGTATCTCGTTTTAAGAAGCATTTGAACCCAATTGCTTCCATACGTAGATACCTGCAAACGCTATTTCCTTGCAAGGAAGTGTCGCATTTACATTCATTTGAAGTGTAGACGAGGAATACATGACACTTTGCAAATCATATTATATCTTACCATGAAACATAGAAATGAGATGCGATATCGCGTTTTAAGAAGCATTAGAACACAATGCTACGATAGGTAGACATTTGCAAACGCTATTTCCTGGCAAGGAAGTGTCGTATTTACATTCATTTGAAGTGTAGAGGAGGAATACATAACACTTCGCAAATCATAGTGCATCTTACCATGAAACATAGAAATGAGATGCGATATCGCGTTTTAAGAAGCATTAGAAAGCTATTGCTACGAAACGTAGACATCTGCAAACGCTATTTCCTAGCGAGGAAGTATCGCATTCACATTCATTTGAAGTGTAGACGAGGAATACATAACACTTCGCAAATCATGTTATATCTTACCATGAAACATAGAAACGAGATGCGATATCGCGTTTTAAGAAGCATTAGAAATCTATTGCTACGATACGTAGACATCTGCAAATGCTATTTCCTAGCGAAGAAGTGTCGCATTCACATTCATTTGAAGTGTAGACGAGGAATACATAACACTTCGCAAATCATATTACATCTTACCATGAAACATAGAAATGAGATGCGATATCGCGCTTTAAGAAGCATTAGAAAGCTATTGCTACGATACCTAGACATCTGCAAACGCTACTTCCTAGCGAGGAAGTATCGGATTCACATTCATTTGAAGTGTAGACGTGGAATACACGACACTTCGCAAATCATATTACATCTTACCATGAAACATAGAAATGAGATACGATATCGCGTTTTAAGAATCATATGACCCCTATTGCTACGATACGTAGACATCTGCAAACGCAATTTCCTTGCAAGGAAGTGTCGCATTTACTTTCATTTGAATCGTAGACGAGGAATGCATAACACTTCGCAATGAATATTCTATCTTATCATGAAACGTAGATATGAGATGCAATATCTCGTTTTAAGAAGCATTAGAACTCTATTGCTACGATACCTAGACATCTGCAGATGCTATTTCCGAGCAAGGAAGTGCCGCATTTACATTCATTTGAAGTGTAGACGAGGAATACATGACACTTCGCAAATCATATTATATCTTACCATGAAACATAGAAATGAGATGCGATATCGCGTTTTAAGAAGCATTAGAAAGCTAATGCTGCGATACGTAGATATCTGCAAACGCTATTTCCGAGCGAGGAAGTATCGCATTCACATTCATTTGAAGTATAGACGAGGAATACATAACACTTCGCAAATCATATTATATCCTACCATGAAACATTGAAATGAGATGCAATATCTCGTTTTAAGAAGCATTTGAACTCTATTGCTACGATACGTAGGCATCTGCAAACGCTATTTCCTTGCAAGGAAGTGTCGCATTTACATTCATTTGAATCGTAGACGAGGAATGCATAACACTTCGCAAATCATATTATATCTTATCATGAAACATAGATATGAGATGCAATATCTCGTTTTAAGAAGCATTTGAACTCTAATGCTACGATACGTAGACATCTGCAAACGCTATTTCCGAGCGAGGAAGTATCGCATTCACATTCATTTGAAGTATAGACGAGGAATACATAACACTTCCCAAATCATATTATATCCTACCATGAAACATAGAAATGAGATGCAATATCCCGTTTTAAGAAGCACTTGATCTCTATTGCTACGATACGTAGACATCTGCAAACGCTATTCCCTGGCAAGGAAGTTTCGCATTTACATTGATTTGAATCGTAGACGAGGAATGCAAAACACTTCGCAATGAATATTATATCTTATCATGAAACATAGATATGAGATGCAATATCTCGTTTTAAGAAGCATTTGAACTCTATTGCTTCGATACGTAGACACCTGCAAACGCTATTTCCTTGCAAGGAAGTGTCGCATTCACATCCATTTGAAGTGTAGACGAGGAATACATAACACTTCGCAAATCATATTATATCTTACCATGAAACATAGATATGAGATGCGATATCGCGTTTTAAGTAGCATTAGAAAGCTAATGCTACGATACGTAGACAGCTGCAAACGCTATTTCCTAGCGAGGAAGTATCGCATTCACATTCATTTGAAGTGTAGACGAGGAATACATAACACTTCGCAAATCATATTACATCTTACCATGAAACATAGAAATGAAATGCGATATCGCGTTCTAAGAAGCATTAGAAAGCTATTGCTACGATACCTAGACATCTGCAAACGCTACTTCCTAGCGTGGAAGTATCGGATTCACATTCATTTGAAGTGTAGACGAGGAATACACGACACTTCGCAAATCATATTACATCTTACCATGAAACATAGAAATGAGATACGATATCGCGTTTTAAGAATCATATGAACTCTATTGCTACGATACGTAGACATCTGCAAACGCTATTTCCTTGCAAGGAAGTGTCGCATTTACTTTCATTTGAATCGTAGACGAGGAGTGCATAACACTTCGCAATGAATATTCTATCTTATCATGAAACGTATATATGAGATGCAATATCTCGTTTTAAGAAGCATTAGAACTCTATTGCTACGATACCTAGACATCTGCAGACGCTATTTCCGTGCAAGGAAGTGCCGCATTTACATTCATTTGAAGTGTAGACGAGGAATACATGACACTTCGCAAATCATATTATATCTTACCATGAAACATAGAAATGAGATGCGATATCGCGTTTTAAGAAGCATTAGAAAGCTAATGCTACGATACGTAGACATCTGCAAACGCTATTTCCGAGCGAGGAAGTATCGCATTCACATTCATTTGAAGTATAGACGAGGAATACATAACACTTCGCAAATCATATTATATCAAACCATGAAACATTGAAATGAGATGCAATATCTCGTTTTAAGAAGCATTTGAACTCTATTGCTACGATACGTAGGCATCTGCAAACGCTATTTCCTTGCAAGGAAGTGTCGCATTTACATTCATTTGAATCGTAGACGAGGAATGCATAACACTTCGCAAATCATATTATATCTTATCATGAAACATAGATATGAGATGCAATATCTCGTTTTAAGAAGCATTTGAACTCTAATGCTACGATACGTAGACAACTGCAAACGCTATTTCCGAGCGAGGAAGTATCGCATTCACATTCATTTGAAGTATAGACGAGGAATACATAACACTTCCCAAATCATATTATATCCTACCATGAAACATAGAAATGAAATGCGATATCTCGTCTTAAGGAGCATTTGAACTCTATTGCTTCGATACGTAGACACCTGCAAACGATATTTCCTAGCAAGGTAGTGTCGCATTTACATCCGCTTGAATCGTAGACGAGGAATGCATAACACTTCGCAATGAATATTATATCTTATCATGAAACATAGATATGAGATGCCTTATCTCGTTTTAAGAAGCATTTGAACTCTATTGCTTCGATACGTAGACATCTGCAAACGAAATTTCCTAGCAAGGAAGTGACGCATTTACATCCGCTTGAATCGTAGACGAGGAATGCATAACACTTCGCAATGAATACTATACCTTATCATGAAACATAGATATGAGATGCGTTATTTTGTTTTAAGAAGCATTTGAACTCTATTGCTTCGATACGTAGACATCTGCAAACGCTATTTCCTTGCAAGGAAGTGTCGCATTTACATTCTTTTGAAGTGAATAATAGGTATACATAACACTTCGCAATGAATACTATACCTTGTCATGAAACGTAGAAATGAGATGCGATATCACGTTTTAAGATGCATTTGAACTCTATTGCTTCGATACGTAGACATCTGTAAACGCTATTTCCTAGCAAGGAAGTGTCGCATTTACATTCATTTGAAGTGTAGACGAGGAATACATAACACTTCGCAAATCATATTATATCCTACCATGAAACATAGAAATGAGATGCAATATCCCGTTTTAAGAAGCATTTGATCTCTATTGCTACGATACGTAGACATCTGCAAACGCTATTCCCTGGCAAGGAAGTTTCGCATTTACATTGATTTGAATCGTAGACGAGGAATGCAAAACACTTCGCAATGAATATTATATCTTATCATGAAACATAGATATGAGATGCAATATCTCGTTTTAAGAAGCATTTGAACTCTATTGCTTCGATACGTAGACACCTGCAAACGCTATTTCCTTGCAAGGAAGTGTCGCATTCACATCCATTTGAAGTGTAGACGAGGAATACATAACACTTCGCAAATCATATTATATCTTACCATGAAACATAGATATGAGATGCGATATCGCGTTTTAAGTAGCATTAGAAAGCTAATGCTACGATACGTAGACAGCTGCAAACGCTATTTCCTAGCGAGGAAGTATCGCATTCACATTCATTTGAAGTGTAGACGAGGAATACATAACACTTCGCAAATCATATTACATCTTACCATGAAACATAGAAATGAAATGCGATATCGCGTTTTAAGAAGCATTAGAAAGCTATTGCTACGATACCTAGACATCTGCAAACGCTACTTCCTAGCGTGGAAGTATCGGATTCACATTCATTTGAAGTGTAGACGAGGAATACACGACACTTCGCAAATAATATTACATCTTACCATGAAACATAGAAATGAGATACGATATCGCGTTTTAAGAATCATATGAACTCTATTGCTACGATACGTAGACATCTGCAAACGCTATTTCCTTGCAAGGAAGTGTCGCATTTACTTTCATTTGAATCGTAGACGAGGAGTGCATAACACTTCGCAATGAATATTCTATCTTATCATGAAACGTATATATGAGATGCAATATCTCGTTTTAAGAAGCATTAGAACTCTATTGCTACGATACCTAGACATCTGCAGACGCTATTTCCGAGCAAGGAAGTGCCGCATTTACATTCATTTGAAGTGTAGACGAGGAATACATAACACCTCGCAATGAATATTACATCTTATCATGAAACATAGAAATGAAATGCGATATCTCGTCTTAAGGAGCATTTGAACTCTATTGCTTCGATACGTAGACACCTGCAAACGATATTTCCTAGCAAGGAAGTGTCGCATTTACATCCGCTTGAATCGTAGACGAGGAATGCATAACACTTCGCAATGAATATTATATCTTATCATGAAACATAGATATGAGATGCGTTATCTCGTTTTAAGAAGCATTTGAACTCTATTGCTTCGATACGTAGACATCTGCAAACGCTATTTCCTTGCAAGGAAGTGTCGCATTTACATTCTTTTGAAGTGAAAAATAGGTATACATAACACTTCGCAATGAATACTATACCTTGTCATGAAACGTAGAAATGAGATGCGATATCACGTTTTAAGATGCATTTGAACTCCATTGCTTCGATACGTAGACATCTGTAAACGCTATTTCCTTGCAAGGAAGTGTAGCATTTACATTCGTTTGAATCGTAGATGAGGAATGCATAACACTTCGCAATGAATACTATACCTTATCATGAAACATAGATATGAGATGCGTTATTTCGTTTTAAGAAGCATTTGAACTCTATTGCTTCGATACGTAGACATCTGCAAACGCTATTTCCTTGCAAGGAAGTGTCGCATTTACATTCTTTTGAAGTGAAGAATAGGTATACATAACACTTCGCGATGAATACTATACCTTGTCATGAAACGTAGAAATGAGATGCGATATCACGTTTTAAGAAGCATTTGAACTCCATTGCTTCGATACGTAGACATCTGCAAACGCTATTTCCTTGCAAGGAAGTGTCGCATTTACATTCATTTGAATCGTAGACGAGGAATGCATAACACTTCGCAGATCATATTATATCTTATCATGAAACATAGATATGAGATGCAATATCTCGTTTTAAGAAGCATTTGAACTCTATTTCTTCGATACGTAGACATCTGCAAACGCTATTTCCTTGCAAGGAAGTGTCGCATTTACATTCATTTGAAGTGTAGACGAGGAATACATAACACTTCGCAAATCATATTATATCTTACCATGAAACATAGAAATGAGATGCGATATCGCGTTTTAAGAATCATATGAACTCTATTGCTACGATACGTAGACATCTGCAAACGCTATTTCCTTGCTAGGAAGTGTCGCATTTACATTCATTTGAAGTGTAGACGAGGAATACATGACACATCGCAAATCATATTATATCTTACCATGAAACATAGAAATGAGATGCGATATCACGTTTTAAGAACCATTAGAACTCTATCGCTACGATACGTAGACATCTGCAAACGCCATTCCCTAGCAAGGAAGTTTCGCATTTACATTCATTTGAATCGTAGACGAGGAATGCAAAACACTTCGCAATGAATATTATATCTTATCATGAAACATAGACATGAGATGCAATATCTCGTTTTAAGAAGCATTTGAACTCTATTGCTTCGATACGTAGACACCTGCAAACGCTATTTCCTTGCAAGGAAGTGTCGCATTTACATTCATTTGAAGTGTAGACGAGGAATACATGACACATTGCAAATCATATTATATCTTACCATGAAACATAGAAATGAGGTGCGATATCGCGTTTTAAGAAGCATTAGAACACTATTGCTACGATAGGTAAACATTTGCAAACGCTATTTCCTGGCAAGGAAGTGTCGTATTTACATTCATTTGAAGTGTAGAGGAGGAATACATAACACTTCGCAAATCATATTGCATCTTACCATGAAACATAGAAATGAGATGCGATATCGCGTTTTAAGAAGCATTAGAAAGCTATTGCTACGAAACGTAGACATCTGCAAACGCTATTTCCTAGCGAGGAAGTATCGCATTCACATTCATTTGAAGTGTAGACGAGGAATACATAACACTTCGCAAATCATGTTATATCTTACCATGAAACATAGAAACGAGATGCGATATCGCGTTTTAAGAAGCATTAGAAATCTATTGCTACGATACGTAGACATCTGCAAACGCTATTTCCTAGCGAAGAAGTTTCGCATTTACATTCATTTGAATCGTAGACGAGGAATGCAAAACACTTCGCAATGAATATTATATCTTATCATGAAACATAGATATGAGATGCAATATCTCGTTTTAAGAAGCATTTGAACTCTATTGCTTCGATACGTAGACACATGCAAACGCTATTTCCTTGCAAGGAAGTGTCGCATTTACATTCATTTGAAGTGTAGACGAGGAATACATGACACTTTGCAAATCATATTATATCTTACCATGAAACATAGAAATGAGGTGCGATATCGCGTTTTAAGAAGCATTAGAACACTATTGCTACGATAGGTAGACATTTGCAAACGCTATTTCCTGGCAATGAAGTGTCGTATTTACATTCATTTGAAGTGTAGAGGAGGAATACATAACACTTCGCAAATCATATTGCATCTTACCATGAAACATAGAAATGAGATGCGATATCGCGTTTTAAGAAGCATTAGAAAGCTATTGCTACGAAACGTAGACATCTGCAAACGCTATTTCCTAGCGAGGAAGTATCGCATTCACATTCATTTGAAGTGTAGACGAGGAATACATAACACTTCGCAAATCATGTTATATCTTACCATGAAACATAGAAACGAGATGCGATATCGCGTTTTAAGAAGCATTAGAAATCTATTGCTACGATACGTAGACATCTGCAAACGCTATTTCCTAGCGAGGAAGTGTCGCATTCACATTCATTTGAAGTGTAGACGAGGAATACATAACACCTCGCAATGAATATTACATCTTATCATGAAACATAGAAATGAAATGCGATATCTCGTCTTAAGGGGCATTTGAACTCTATTGCTTCGATACGTAGACACCTGCAAACGATATTTCCTAGCAAGGAAGTGTCGCATTTACATCCGCTTGAATCGTAGACGAGGAATGCATAACACTTCGCAATGAATATTATATCTTATCATGAAACATAGATATGAGATGCGTTATCTCGTTTTAAGAAGCATTTGAACTCTATTGCTTCGATACGTAGACATCTGCAAACGCTATTTCCTTGCAAGGAAGTGTCGCATTTACATTCTTTTGAAGTGAAAAATAGGTATACATAACACTTCGCAATGAATACTATACCTTGTCATGAAACGTAGAAATGAGATGCGATATCACGTTTTAAGATGCATTTGAACTCTATTGCTTCGATACGTAGACATCTGTAAACGCTATTTCCTTGCAAGGAAGTGTAGCATTTACATTCATTTGAATCGTAGATGAGGAATGCATAACACTTCGCAATGAATATTATATCTTATCATGAACAATAGATATGAGATGCGATATCTCGTTTTAGGAAGCATTTGAACTCTATTGCTTCGACACGTAGACACCTGCAAACGATATTTCCTAGCAAGGAAGTGACGCATTTACATCCGCTTGAATCGTAGACGAGGAATGCATAACACTTCGCAATGAATACTATACCTTATCATGAAACATAGATATGAGATGCGTTATTTCGTTTTAAGAAGCATTTGAACTCTATTGCTTCGATACGTAGACATCTGCAAACGCTATTTCCTTGCAAGGAACTGTCGCATTTACATTCTTTTGAAGTGAATAATAGGTATACATAACACTTCGCAATGAATACTATACCTTGTCATGAAACGTAGAAATGAGATGCGATATCACGTTTTAAGAAGCATTTGAACTCCATTGCTTCGATACGTAGACATCTGCAAACGCTATTTCCTTGCAAGGAAGTGTCGCATTTACATTCATTTGAATCGTAGACGAGGAATGCATAACACTTCGCTGATCATATTATATCTTATCATGAAACATAGATATGAGATGCAATATCTCGTTTTAAGAAGCATTTGAACTCTATTTCTTCGATACGTAGACATCTGCAAACGCTATTTCCTTGCAAGGAAGTGTCGCATTTACATTCATTTGAAGTGTAGACGAGGAATACATAACACTTCGCAAATCATATTATATCTTGCCATGAAACATAGATATGAGATGCGATATCGCGTTTTAGGAAGCATTAGAAAGCTAATGCTACGATACGTAGACATCTGCAGACGCTATTTCCTAGCAAGGAAGTGTCGCATTTACATTCATTTGAAGTGTAGACGAGGAATACATAACACTTCGCAAATCATATTATATCCTACCATGAAACATAGAAATGAGATGCAATATCCCGTTTTAAGAAGCATTTGATCTCAATTGCTACGATACGTAGACATCTGCAAACGCTATTCCCTAGCAAGGAAGTTTCGCATTTACATTCATTTGAATCGTAGACGAGGAATGCAAAACACTTCGCAATGAATATTATATCTTATCATGAAACATAGATATGAGATGCAATATCTCGTTTTAAGAAGCATTTGAACTCTATTGCTTCGATACGTAGACACCTGCAAACGCTATTTCCTTGCAAGGAAGTGTCGCATTTACATTCATTTGAAATGTAGACGAGGAATACATGACACTTTGCAAATCATATTATATCTTACCATGAAACATAGAAATGAGGTGCGATATCGCGTTTTAAGAAGCATTAGAACACTATTGCTACGATAGGTAGACATTTGCAAACGCTATTTCCTGGCAAGGAAGTGTCGTATTTACATTCATTTGATGTGTAGAGGATGTATACATAACACTTCGCAAATCATATTGCATCTTACCATGAAACATAGAAATGAGATGCGATATCGCGTTTAAAGAAGCATTAGAAAGCTTTTGCTACGAAACGTAGACATCTGCAAAGGCTATTCCCTAGCAAGGAAGTTTCGCATTTACATTCATTTGAATCGTAGACGAGGAATGCATAACACTTCGCAGATCATATTATATCTTATCATGAAACATAGATATGAGATGCAATATCTCGTTTTAAGAAGCATTAGAACTCTATTGCTACGATACCTAGACATCTGCAGACGCTATTTCCGAGGAAGGAAGTGTCGCATTTACATTCATTTGAAGTGTAGACGAGGAATACATGACACTTCGCAAATCATATTATATCTTACCATGAAACATATAAATGAGATGCGATATCACGTTTTAAGAAGCATTAGAACTCTATCCCTACGATACGTAAACATCTGCAAACGCTATTTCCTAGCAAGGAAGAGTCGCATTTACATTCATTTGAATCGTAGACGAGGAATGCATAACACTTCACAGTGAATATTATATCTTATCATGAAACATAGATATGAGATGCGATATCTCGTTTTAAGAAGCAATTGAACTCTAGTGCTTCGATACGTGGACATCTGCAAACGCTATTTCCTAGCAAGGAAGTGTCGCATTTACATCCGTCTGAATCGTAGACGAGGAATGCATAACACTTCGCAATGAATATTATATCTTATCATGAAACATAGATATGTGATGCGATATCTCGTTTTATGAAGCATTTGAACTCTATTGCTTCGATACGTAGACATCTGCAAACGCTATTTCCTTGCAAGGAAGTGTCGCATTTACATTCTTTTGAAGTGAATAATAGGTATACATAACACTTCGCAATGAATACTATACCTTGTCATGAAACGTAGAAATCAGATGCGATATCTCGTTTTAAGAAGCATTTGAACTCTATTGCTCCGATACGTAGACATCAATAAACGCTATTTCCTTGCAAGGAAGTGTCGCATTTACATCGGTTTGAATCGTAGACGAGGAATGCAAAACACTTAGCGATGAATATTATATCTTATCATGAAACATACATATGATATGCGATATCTCGTTTTAAGAAGCATTTGAACTCTATTGCTTCGATACGTAGACATCTGTAAATGCTATTTCCTTGCAAGGAAGTGTCGCATTTACATTCATTTGAAGTGTAGACGAGGAATACATAACACTTCGCAAATCATATTATATCCTACCATGAAACATAGAAATGAGATGCAATATCCCGTTTTAAGAAGCATTTGATCTCTATTGCTACGATACGTAGACATCTGCAAACGCTATTCCCTGGCAAGGAAGTTTCGCATTTACATTGATTTGAATCGTAGACGAGGAATGCAAAACACTTCGCAATGAATATTATATCTTATCATGAAACATAGATATGAGATGCAATATCTCGTTTTAAGAAGAATTTGAACTCTATTGCTTCGATACGTAGACACCTGCAAACGCTATTTCCTTGCAAGGAAGTGTCGCATTCACATCCATTTGAAGTGTAGACGAGGAATACATAACACTTCGCAAATCATATTATATCTTACCATGAAACATAGATATGAGATGCGATATCGCGTTTTAAGTAGCATTAGAAAGCTAATGCTACGATACGTAGACAGCTGCAAACGCTATTTCCTAGCGAGGAAGTATCGCATTCACATTCATTTGAAGTGTAGACGAGGAATACATAACACTTCGCAAATCATATTACATCTTACCATCAAACATAGAAATGAAATGCGATATCGCGTTTTAAGAAGCATTAGAAAGCTATTGCTACGATACCTAGACATCTGCAAACGCTACTTCCTAGCGTGGAAGTATCGGATTCACATTCATTTGAAGTGTAGACGAGGAATACACGACACTTCGCAAATAATATTACATCTTACCATGAAACATAGAAATGAGATACGATATCGCGTTTTAAGAATCATATGAACTCTATTGCTACGATACGTAGACATCTGCAAACGCTATTTCCTTGCAAGGAAGTGTCGCATTTACTTTCATTTGAATCGTAGACGAGGAGTGCATAACACTTCGCAATGAATATTCTATCTTATCATGAAACGTATATATGAGATGCAATATCTCGTTTTAAGAAGCATTAGAACTCTATTGCTACGATACCTAGACATCTGCAGACGCTATTTCCGAGCAAGGAAGTGGCGCATTTACATTCATTTGAAGTGTAGACGAGGAATACATGACACTTCGCAAATCATATTATATCTTACCATGAAACATAGAAATGAGATGCGATATCGCGTTTTAAGAAGCATTAGAAAGCTAATGCTACGATACGTAGACATCTGCAAACGCTATTTCCGAGCGAGGAAGTATCGCATTCACATTCATTTGAAGTATAGACGAGGAATACATAACACTTCCCAAATCATATTATATCCTACCATGAAACATAGAAATGAAATGCGATATCTCGTCTTAAGGAGCATTTGAACTCTATTGCTTCGATACGTAGACACCTGCAAACGATATTTCCTAGCAAGGTAGTGTCGCATTTACATCCGCTTGAATCGTAGACGAGGAATGCATAACACTTCGCAATGAATATTATATCTTATCATGAAACATAGATATGAGATGCGTTATCTCGTTTTAAGAAGCATTTGAACTCTATTGCTTCGATACGTAGACATCTGCAAACGAAATTTCCTAGCAAGGAAGTGACGCATTTACATCCGCTTGAATCGTAGACGAGGAATGCATAACACTTCGCAATGAATACTATACCTTATCATGAAACATAGATATGAGATGCGTTATTTTGTTTTAAGAAGCATTTGAACTCTATTGCTTCGATACGTAGACATCTGCAAACGCTATTTCCTTGCAAGGAAGTGTCGCATTTACATTCTTTTAAAGTGAATAATAGGTATACATAACACTTCGCAATGAATACTATACCTTGTCATGAAACGTAGAAATGAGATGCTATATCGCGTTCTAAGAAGCATTAGAACTCTATTGCTACAATACGTAGACATCTGCAAACGCTATTTCCTAGCCAGGAAGTGTCGCATTTACATTCATTTGAAGTGTAGACGAGGAATACATAACACCTCGCAATGAATATTACATCTTATCATGAAACATAGAAATGAAATGCGATATCTCGTCTTAAGGAGCATTTGAACTCTATTGCTTCGATACGTAGACATCTGTAAATGCTATTTCCTTGCAAGGAAGTGTCGCATTTACATTCATTTGAAGTGTAGACGAGGAATACATAACACTTCGCAAATCATATTATATCCTACCATGAAACATAGAAATGAGATGCAATATCCCGTTTTAAGAAGCATTTGATCTCTATTGCTACGATACGTAGACATCTGCAAACGCTATTCCCTGGCAAGGAAGTTTCGCATTTACATTGATTTGAATCGTAGACGAGGAATGCAAAACACTTCGCAATGAATATTATATCTTATCATGAAACATAGATATGAGATGCAATATCTCGTTTTAAGAAGAATTTGAACTCTATTGCTTCGATACGTAGACACCTGCAAACGCTATTTCCTTGCAAGGAAGTGTCGCATTCACATCCATTTGAAGTGTAGACGAGGAATACATAACACTTCGCAAATCATATTATATCTTACCATGAAACATAGATATGAGATGCGATATCGCGTTTTAAGTAGCATTAGAAAGCTAATGCTACGATACGTAGACAGCTGCAAACGCTATTTCCTAGCGAGGAAGTATCGCATTCACATTCATTTGAAGTGTAGACGAGGAATACATAACACTTCGCAAATCATATTACATCTTACCATCAAACATAGAAATGAAATGCGATATCGCGTTTTAGAAGCATTAGAAAGTTATTGCTACGATACCTAGACATCTGCAAACGCTACTTCCTAGCGTGGAAGTATCGGATTCACATTCATTTGAAGTGTAGACGAGGAATACACGACACTTCGCAAATAATATTACATCTTACCATGAAACATAGAAATGAGATACGATATCGCGTTTTAAGAATCATATGAACTCTATTGCTACGATACGTAGACATCTGCAAACGCTATTTCCTTGCAAGGAAGTGTCGCATTTACTTTCATTTGAATCGTAGACGAGGAGTGCATAACACTTCGCAATGAATATTCTATCTTATCATGAAACGTATATATGAGATGCAATATCTCGTTTTAAGAAGCATTAGAACTCTATTGCTACGATACCTAGACATCTGCAGACGCTATTTCCGAGCAAGGAAGTGGCGCATTTACATTCATTTGAAGTGTAGACGAGGAATACATGACACTTCGCAAATCATATTATATCTTACCATGAAACATAGAAATGAGATGCGATATCGCGTTTTAAGAAGCATTAGAAAGCTAATGCTACGATACGTAGACATCTGCAAACGCTATTTCCGAGCGAGGAAGTATCGCATTCACATTCATTTGAAGTATAGACGAGGAATACATAACACTTCCCAAATCATATTATATCCTACCATGAAACATAGAAATGAAATGCGATATCTCGTCTTAAGGAGCATTTGAACTCTATTGCTTCGATACGTAGACACCTGCAAACGATATTTCCTAGCAAGGTAGTGTCGCATTTACATCCGCTTGAATCGTAGACGAGGAATGCATAACACTTCGCAATGAATATTATATCTTATCATGAAACATAGATATGAGATGCGTTATCTCGTTTTAAGAAGCATTTGAACTCTATTGCTTCGATACGTAGACATCTGCAAACGAAATTTCCTAGCAAGGAAGTGACGCATTTACATCCGCTTGAATCGTAGACGAGGAATGCATAACACTTCGCAATGAATACTATACCTTATCATGAAACATAGATATGAGATGCGTTATTTTGTTTTAAGAAGCATTTGAACTCTATTGCTTCGATACGTAGACATCTGCAAACGCTATTTCCTTGCAAGGAAGTGTCGCATTTACATTCTTTTAAAGTGAATAATAGGTATACATAACACTTCGCAATGAATACTATACCTTGTCATGAAACGTAGAAATGAGATGCTATATCGCGTTCTAAGAAGCATTAGAACTCTATTGCTACAATACGTAGACATCTGCAAACGCTATTTCCTAGCCAGGAAGTGTCGCATTTACATTCATTTGAAGTGTAGACGAGGAATACATAACACCTCGCAATGAATATTACATCTTATCATGAAACATAGAAATGAAATGCGATATCTCGTCTTAAGGAGCATTTGAACTCTATTGCTTCGATACGTAGACACCTGCAAACGATATTTCCTAGCAAGGAAGTGTCGCATTTACATCCGCTTGAATCGTAGACGAGGAATGCATAACACTTCGCAATGAATATTATATCTTATCATGAAACATAGATATGAGATGCGTTATCTCGTTTTAAGAAGCATTTGAACTCTATTGCTTCGATACCTAGACATCTGCAAACGCTATTTCCTTGCAAGGAACTGTCGCATTTACATTCTTTTGAAGTGAATAATAGGTATACATAACACTTCGCAATGAATACTATACCTTGTCATGAAACGTAGAAATGAGATGCGATATCACGTTTTAAGAAGCATTTGAACTCCATTGCTTCGATACGTAGACATCTGCAAACGCTATTTCCTTGCAAGGAAGTGTCGCATTTACATTCATTTGAATCGTAGACGAGGAATGCATAACACTTCGCAGATCATATTATATCTTATCATGAAACATAGATATGAGATGCAATATCTCGTTTTAAGAAGCATTTGAACTCTATTTCTTCGATACGTAGACATCTGCAAACGCTATTTCCTTGCAAGGAAGTGTCGCATTTACATTCATTTGAAGTGTAGACGAGGAATACATAACACTTCGCAAATCATATTATATCTTACCATGAAACATAGAAATGAGATGCGATATCGCGTTTTAAGAATCATATGAACTCTATTGCTACGATACGTAGACATCTGCAAACGCTATTTCCTTGCTAGGAAGTGTCGCATTTACATTCATTTGAAGTGTAGACGAGGAATACATGACACATCGCAAATCATATTATATCTTACCATGAAACATAGAAATGAGATGCGATATCACGTTTTAAGAACCATTAGAACTCTATCGCTACGATACGTAGACATCTGCAAACGCCATTCCCTAGCAAGGAAGTTTCGCATTTACATTCATTTGAATCGTAGACGAGGAATGCAAAACACTTCGCAATGAATATTATATCTTATCATGAAACATAGACATGAGATGCAATATCTCGTTTTAAGAAGCATTTGAACTCTATTGCTTCGATACGTAGACACCTGCAAACGCTATTTCCTTGCAAGGAAGTGTCGCATTTACATTCATTTGAAGTGTAGACGAGGAATACATGACACATTGCAAATCATATTATATCTTACCATGAAACATAGAAATGAGGTGCGATATCGCGTTTTAAGAAGCATTAGAACACTATTGCTACGATCGGTAAACATTTGCAAACGCTATTTCCTGGCAAGGAAGTGTCGTATTTACATTCATTTGAAGTGTAGAGGAGGAATACATAACACTTCGCAAATCATATTGCATCTTACCATGAAACATAGAAATGAGATGCGATATCGCGTTTTAAGAAGCATTAGAAAGCTATTGCTACGAAACGTAGACATCTGCAAACGCTATTTCCTAGCGAGGAAGTATCGCATTCACATTCATTTGAAGTGTAGACGAGGAATACATAACACTTCGCAAATCATGTTATATCTTACCATGAAACATAGAAACGAGATGCGATATCGCGTTTTAAGAAGCATTAGAAATCTATTGCTACGATACGTAGACATCTGCAAACGCTATTTCCTAGCGAAGAAGTTTCGCATTTACATTCATTTGAATCGTAGACGAGGAATGCAAAACACTTCGCAATGAATATTATATCTTATCATGAAACATAGATATGAGATGCAATATCTCGTTTTAAGAAGCATTTGAACTCTATTGCTTCGATACGTAGACACATGCAAACGCTATTTCCTTGCAAGGAAGTGTCGCATTTACATTCATTTGAAGTGTAGACGAGGAATACATGACACTTTGCAAATCATATTATATCTTACCATGAAACATAGAAATGAGGTGCGATATCGCGTTTTAAGAAGCATTAGAACACTATTGCTACGATAGGTAGACATTTGCAAACGCTATTTCCTGGCAATGAAGTGTCGTATTTACATTCATTTGAAGTGTAGAGGAGGAATACATAACACTTCGCAAATCATATTGCATCTTACCATGAAACATAGAAATGAGATGCGATATCGCGTTTTAAGAAGCATTAGAAAGCTATTGCTACGAAACGTAGACATCTGCAAACGCTATTTCCTAGCGAGGAAGTATCGCATTCACATTCATTTGAAGTGTAGACGAGGAATACATAACACTTCGCAAATCATGTTATATCTTACCATGAAACATAGAAACGAGATGCGATATCGCGTTTTAAGAAGCATTAGAAATCTATTGCTACGATACGTAGACATCTGCAAACGCTATTTCCTAGCGAGGAAGTGTCGCATTCACATTCATTTGAAGTGTAGACGAGGAATACATAACACCTCGCAATGAATATTACATCTTATCATGAAACATAGAAATGAAATGCGATATCTCGTCTTAAGGAGCATTTGAACTCTATTGCTTCGATACGTAGACACCTGCAAACGATATTTCCTAGCAAGGAAGTGTCGCATTTACATCCGTTTGAATCGTAGACGAGGAATGCATAACACTTCGCAATGAATATTATATCTTATCATGAAACATAGATATGAGATGCGTTATCTCGTTTTAAGAAGCATTTGAACTCTATTGCTTCGATACGTAGACATCTGCAAACGCTATTTCCTTGCAAGGAAGTGTCGCATTTACATTCTTTTGAAGTGAAAAATAGGTATACATAACACTTCGCAATGAATACTATACCTTGTCATGAAACGTAGAAATGAGATGCGATATCACGTTTTAAGATGCATTTGAACTCTATTGCTTCGATACGTAGACATCTGTAAACGCTATTTCCTTGCAAGGAAGTGTAGCATTTACATTCATTTGAATCGTAGATGAGGAATGCATAACACTTCGCAATGAATATTATATCTTATCATGAACAATAGATATGAGATGCGATATCTCGTTTTAGGAAGCATTTGAACTCTATTGCTTCGACACGTAGACACCTGCAAACGATATTTCCTAGCAAGGAAGTGACGCATTTACATCCGCTTGAATCGTAGACGAGGAATGCATAACACTTCGCAATGAATACTATACCTTATCATGAAACATAGATATGAGATGCGTTATTTCGTTTTAAGAAGCATTTGAACTCTATTGCTTCGATACGTAGACATCTGCAAACGCTATTTCCTTGCAAGGAACTGTCGCATTTACATTCTTTTGAAGTGAATAATAGGTATACATAACACTTCGCAATGAATACTATACCTTGTCATGAAACGTAGAAATGAGATGCGATATCACGTTTTAAGAAGCATTTGAACTCCATTGCTTCGATACGTAGACATCTGCAAACGCTATTTCCTTGCAAGGAAGTGTCGCATTTACATTCATTTGAATCGTAGACGAGGAATGCATAACACTTCGCAGATCATATTATATCTTATCATGAAACATAGATATGAGATGCAATATCTCGTTTTAAGAAGCATTTGAACTCTATTTCTTCGATACGTAGACATCTGCAAACGCTATTTCCTAGCAAGGAAGTGTCGCATTTACATTCATTTGAATCGTAGACGAGGAATGCATAACAGTTCGTAATGAATATTATATGTTATCATGAAACATAGATATGAGATGAGCTATCTCGTTTTAAGAAGTATTTGAACTCTATTGCTTCGATACGTAAACATCTGCAAACGCTATTTCCTAGCAAGGAAGTGTCGCATTTACATTCATTTGAATCGTAGACGAGGAATGCATAACAGTTCGTAATGAATATTATATGTTATCATGAAACATAGATATGAGATGCGATATCTCGTATTAAGAAGCTCTAGAACTATATCCCTACGATACGTAAGCATCCGCAAACGCTATTACCTAGCAAGGAAGTGTCGCATTTACATTCATTTGAATTGTAGACTAGGAATGCAAAACACTTAGCAATGAATATTATATCTTATCATGAAACATAAATATGAGATGCGATATCTCGTTTTAAGAAGCACTTGAACTCTATTGCTTCGATACGTAGACATCTGTAAATGCTATTTCCATGCAAGGAAGTGTCGCATTTACATTCATTTGAAGTGTAGACGAGGAATACATGATACTTTACACTGAATATTATATCTTATCATGCAACGTAGTAATGAGATGCGATATCGCGTTTTAAGAAGCATTGGAACTCTATTGCTACGATACGTAGACATCTGCAAACGCTATTTCCTAGCAAGGAAGTGTCGCATTTACATTCATTTGAAGTGTAGACGAGGAATACATAACACCTCGCAATGAATATTACATCTTATCATGAAACATAGAAATGAAATGCGATATCTCGTCTTAAGGAGCATTTGAACTCTATTGCTTCGATACGTAGACATCTGTAAACGCTATTTCCTTGCAAGGAAGTGTCGCATTTACATTCTTCTGAAGTGAATACGAGGTATACATAACACTTTACACTGAATATTATATCTTATCATGCAACATAGTAATGAGATGCGATATCGCGTTTTAAGAAGCATTAGAACTCTATTGCTACGATACGTAGACATCTGCAAACGCTATTTCCTAGCAAGGAAGTGTCGCATTTACATTCATTTGAAGTGTAGACGAGGAATACATAACACTTCGCAATGAATATTACATCTCATCATGAAACATAGAAATGAAATGCGATTTCTCGTTTTAAGAAGCAATTGAACTCTAGTGCTTCGATACGTAGACATCTGCAAACGCTATTTCCTAGCAAGGAAGTGTCGCATTTACATCCGTCTGAATCGTAGACGAGGAATGCATAACACTTCGCAATGAATATTATATCTTATCATGAAACATAGATATGAGGTGCGATATCTCGTTTTAAGAAGCATTAGAACTCTATCCCTACGATACGTAAACATCTGCAAACGCTATATCCTAGCAAGGAAGTGTCGCATTTACATTCATTTCAATCGTAGACGAGGAATGCAAAACACTTAGCAATGAATATTATATCTTATCATGAAACATAGATATGAGATGAGCTATCTCGTCTTAAGAAGCATTTGAACTCTATTGCTTCGATACGTAAACATCTGCAAACGCTATTTCCTAGCAAGGAAGTGTCGCATTTACATTCATTTGAATCGTAGACGTGGAATGCATAACACTTAGCAATGAATATTATATCTTATCATGAAACATAAATATGAGATGCGCTATCTCGTTTTAAGAAGCATTTGAACTCTATTGCTTCGATACGTAGACATCTGCAAACGCTATTTCCTAGCAAGGAAGTGTCGCATTTACATCCGTCTGAATCGTAGACGAGGAATGCATAACACTTCGCAATGAATATTATATCTTATCATGAAACATAGATATGAGATGAGCTATCTCGTTATAAGAAGTATTTGAACTCTATTGTTTCGATACGTAAACATCTGCAAACGCTATTTCCTAGCAAGGAAGTGTCGCATTTACATTCATTTGAATCGTAGACGACGAATGCATAACAGTTCGCAATGAATATTATATGTTATCATGAAACATAGATATGAGATGCGATATCTCGTTTTAAGAAGCATTTGAACTCTATTGCTTCGATACGTAGACATCTGTAAACGCTATTTCCTTGCAAGGAAGTGTCGCATTTACATTCATTTGAAGTGTAGACGAGGAATACATGACACTTTACACTGAATAGTATATCTTATTATGCAACATAGTAATGAGATGCGATATCGCGTTTTAAGAAGCATTATAACTCTATTGCTACGATACGTAGACATCTGCAAACGCTATTTCCTAGCGAGGAATTATCGCATTTACATTCATTTGAAGTGTAGATGAGGAATACATGACACTTCGCAAATCATATTATATCTTACCATGAAACAAAGAAATGAGATGCGATATCTTGTTTTAAGAAGCATTAGAAATCTATTGCTACGATACGTAGACATCTGCAAACGCTATTTCCTTGCTAGGATGTGTCGCATTTACATTCATTTGAAGTGTAGACGAAGAATACATGACACATCGCAAATCATATTATATCTTACCATGAAACAAAGAAATGAGATGCGATATCGTGTTTTAAGAAGCATTAGAAATCTATTGCTACTATACGTAGACATCTGTAAACGCTATTTCCTTGCTAGGATGTGTCGCATTTACATTCATTTGAAGTGTAGACGAAGAATACATGACACATCGCAAATCATATTATATCTTACCATGAAACATAGAAATGAGATGCGATATCGCGTTTTAAGAAGCACTAGAAAGCTATTGCTACGATACGTAGACATCTGCAAACGCTATTTCCTAGCGAGGAAGTATCGCATTCACATTCATTTGAAGTGTAGACGAGGAATACATAACACTTCGCAAATCATGTTATATCTTTCCTTGAAACATGGAAATAAGATGCGATATCGCGATTTAAGAATCATATGAACTCTATTGCTACGATACGTAGACATCTGCAATCGTTATTTCCATGCAAGGAAGTGTCGCATTTACCTTCATTTGAATCGTAGACGAGGAATGCATAACACTTCGCAATGAATATTATATCTTATCATGAAACATAGATATGGGATGCAATATCTCGTTTTAAGAAGCATTTGAACTCTATTGCTTCAATACGTAGACATCTGGAAACGCTATATGCTTGCAAGGAAGTGTCGCATTTACATTCATTTGAAGTGTAGACGAGGAATACATGACACTTTGCAAATCATATTATATCTTACCATGAAACATAGAAATGAGGTGCGATATCGCGTTTTAAGAAGCATTAGAACACTATTGCTACGATAGGTAGACATTTGCAAACGCTATTTCCTGGCAATGAAGTGTCGTATTTACATTCATTTGAAGTGTAGAGGAGGAATACATAACACTTCGCAAATCATATTGCATCTTACCATGAAACATAGAAATGAGATGCGATATCGCGTTTTAAGAAGCATTAGAAAGCTATTGCTACGAAACGTAGACATCTGCAAACGCTATTTCCTAGCGAGGAAGTATCGCATTCACATTCATTTGAAGTGTAGACGAGGAATACATAACACTTCGCAAATCATGTTATATCTTACCATGAAACATAGAAACGAGATGCGATATCGCGTTTTAAGAAGCATTAGAAATCTATTGCTACGATACGTAGACATCTGCAAACGCTATTTCCTAGCGAGGAAGTGTCGCATTCACATTCATTTGAAGTGTAGACGAGGAATACATAACACCTCGCAATGAATATTACATCTTATCATGAAACATAGAAATGAAATGCGATATCTCGTCTTAAGGAGCATTTGAACTCTATTGCTTCGATACGTAGACACCTGCAAACGATATTTCCTAGCAAGGAAGTGTCGCATTTACATCCGTTTGAATCGTAGACGAGGAATGCATAACACTTCGCAATGAATATTATATCTTATCATGAAACATAGATATGAGATGCGTTATCTCGTTTTAAGAAGCATTTGAACTCTATTGCTTCGATACGTAGACATCTGCAAACGCTATTTCCTTGCAAGGAAGTGTCGCATTTACATTCTTTTGAAGTGAAAAATAGGTATACATAACACTTCGCAATGAATACTATACCTTGTCATGAAACGTAGAAATGAGATGCGATATCACGTTTTAAGATGCATTTGAACTCTATTGCTTCGATACGTAGACATCTGTAAACGCTATTTCCTTGCAAGGAAGTGTAGCATTTACATTCATTTGAATCGTAGATGAGGAATGCATAACACTTCGCAATGAATATTATATCTTATCATGAACAATAGATATGAGATGCGATATCTCGTTTTAGGAAGCATTTGAACTCTATTGCTTCGACACGTAGACACCTGCAAACGATATTTCCTAGCAAGGAAGTGACGCATTTACATCCGCTTGAATCGTAGACGAGGAATGCATAACACTTCGCAATGAATACTATACCTTATCATGAAACATAGATATGAGATGCGTTATTTCGTTTTAAGAAGCATTTGAACTCTATTGCTTCGATACGTAGACATCTGCAAACGCTATTTCCTTGCAAGGAACTGTCGCATTTACATTCTTTTGAAGTGAATAATAGGTATACATAACACTTCGCAATGAATACTATACCTTGTCATGAAACGTAGAAATGAGATGCGATATCACGTTTTAAGAAGCATTTGAACTCCATTGCTTCGATACGTAGACATCTGCAAACGCTATTTCCTTGCAAGGAAGTGTCGCATTTACATTCATTTGAATCGTAGACGAGGAATGCATAACACTTCGCAGATCATATTATATCTTATCATGAAACATAGATATGAGATGCAATATCTCGTTTTAAGAAGCATTTGAACTCTATTTCTTCGATACGTAGACATCTGCAAACGCTATTTCCTAGCAAGGAAGTGTCGCATTTACATTCATTTGAATCGTAGACGAGGAATGCATAACAGTTCGTAATGAATATTATATGTTATCATGAAACATAGATATGAGATGAGCTATCTCGTTTTAAGAAGTATTTGAACTCTATTGCTTCGATACGTAAACATCTGCAAACGCTATTTCCTAGCAAGGAAGTGTCGCATTTACATTCATTTGAATCGTAGACGAGGAATGCATAACAGTTCGTAATGAATATTATATGTTATCATGAAACATAGATATGAGATGCGATATCTCGTATTAAGAAGCTCTAGAACTATATCCCTACGATACGTAAGCATCCGCAAACGCTATTACCTAGCAAGGAAGTGTCGCATTTACATTCATTTGAATTGTAGACTAGGAATGCAAAACACTTAGCAATGAATATTATATCTTATCATGAAACATAAATATGAGATGCGATATCTCGTTTTAAGAAGCACTTGAACTCTATTGCTTCGATACGTAGACATCTGTAAATGCTATTTCCATGCAAGGAAGTGTCGCATTTACATTCATTTGAAGTGTAGACGAGGAATACATAACACTTCGCAATGAATATTACATCTCATCATGAAACATAGAAATGAAATGCGATTTCTCGTTTTAAGAAGCAATTGAACTCTAGTGCTTCGATACGTAGACATCTGCAAACGCTATTTCCTAGCAAGGAAGTGTCGCATTTACATCCGTCTGAATCGTAGACGAGGAATGCATAACACTTCGCAATGAATATTATATCTTATCATGAAACATAGATATGAGGTGCGATATCTCGTTTTAAGAAGCATTAGAACTCTATCCCTACGATACGTAAACATCTGCAAACGCTATATCCTAGCAAGGAAGTGTCGCATTTACATTCATTTCAATCGTAGACGAGGAATGCAAAACACTTAGCAATGAATATTATATCTTATCATGAAACATAGATATGAGATGAGCTATCTCGTCTTAAGAAGCATTTGAACTCTATTGCTTCGATACGTAAACATCTGCAAACGCTATTTCCTAGCAAGGAAGTGTCGCATTTACATTCATTTGAATCGTAGACGTGGAATGCATAACACTTAGCAATGAATATTATATCTTATCATGAAACATAAATATGAGATGCGCTATCTCGTTTTAAGAAGCATTTGAACTCTATTGCTTCGATACGTAGACATCTGCAAACGCTATTTCCTAGCAAGGAAGTGTCGCATTTACATCCGTCTGAATCGTAGACGAGGAATGCATAACACTTCGCAATGAATATTATATCTTATCATGAAACATAGATATGAGATGAGCTATCTCGTTATAAGAAGTATTTGAACTCTATTGTTTCGATACGTAAACATCTGCAAACGCTATTTCCTAGCAAGGAAGTGTCGCATTTACATTCATTTGAATCGTAGACGACGAATGCATAACAGTTCGCAATGAATATTATATGTTATCATGAAACATAGATATGAGATGCGATATCTCGTTTTAAGAAGCATTTGAACTCTATTGCTTCGATACGTAGACATCTGTAAACGCTATTTCCTTGCAAGGAAGTGTCGCATTTACATTCATTTGAAGTGTAGACGAGGAATACATGACACTTTACACTGAATAGTATATCTTATTATGCAACATAGTAATGAGATGCGATATCGCGTTTTAAGAAGCATTATAACTCTATTGCTACGATACGTAGACATCTGCAAACGCTATTTCCTAGCGAGGAATTATCGCATTTACATTCATTTGAAGTGTAGATGAGGAATACATGACACTTCGCAAATCATATTATATCTTACCATGAAACAAAGAAATGAGATGCGATATCTTGTTTTAAGAAGCATTAGAAATCTATTGCTACGATACGTAGACATCTGCAAACGCTATTTCCTTGCTAGGATGTGTCGCATTTACATTCATTTGAAGTGTAGACGAAGAATACATGACACATCGCAAATCATATTATATCTTACCATGAAACAAAGAAATGAGATGCGATATCGTGTTTTAAGAAGCATTAGAAATCTATTGCTACTATACGTAGACATCTGTAAACGCTATTTCCTTGCTAGGATGTGTCGCATTTACATTCATTTGAAGTGTAGACGAAGAATACATGACACATCGCAAATCATATTATATCTTACCATGAAACATAGAAATGAGATGCGATATCGCGTTTTAAGAAGCATTAGAAAGCTATTGCTACGATACGTAGACATCTGCAAACGCTATTTCCTAGCGAGGAAGTATCGCATTCACATTCATTTGAAGTGTAGACGAGGAATACATAACACTTCGCAAATCATGTTATATCTTTCCTTGAAACATGGAAATAAGATGCGATATCGCGATTTAAGAATCATATGAACTCTATTGCTACGATACGTAGACATCTGCAATCGTTATTTCCATGCAAGGAAGTGTCGCATTTACCTTCATTTGAATCGTAGACGAGGAATGCATAACACTTCGCAATGAATATTATATCTTATCATGAAACATAGATATGGGATGCAATATCTCGTTTTAAGAAGCATTTGAACTCTATTGCTTCAATACGTAGACATCTGGAAACGCTATATGCTTGCAAGGAAGTGTCGCATTTACATTCATTTGAAGTGTAGACGAGGAATACATGACACTTTGCAAATCATATTATATCTTACCATGAAACATAGAAATGAGGTGCGATATCGCGTTTTAAGAAGCATTAGAACACTATTGCTACGATAGGTAGACATTTGCAAACGCTATTTCCTGGCAATGAAGTGTCGTATTTACATTCATTTGAAGTGTAGAGGAGGAATACATAACACTTCGCAAATCATATTGCATCTTACCATGAAACATAGAAATGAGATGCGATATCGCGTTTTAAGAAGCATTAGAAAGCTATTGCTACGAAACGTAGACATCTGCAAACGCTATTTCCTAGCGAGGAAGTATCGCATTCACATTCATTTGAAGTGTAGACGAGGAATACATAACACTTCGCAAATCATGTTATATCTTACCATGAAACATAGAAACGAGATGCGATATCGCGTTTTAAGAAGCATTAGAAATCTATTGCTACGATACGTAGACATCTGCAAACGCTATTTCCTAGCGAGGAAGTGTCGCATTCACATTCATTTGAAGTGTAGACGAGGAATACATAACACCTCGCAATGAATATTACATCTTATCATGAAACATAGAAATGAAATGCGATATCTCGTCTTAAGGAGCATTTGAACTCTATTGCTTCGATACGTAGACACCTGCAAACGATATTTCCTAGCAAGGAAGTGTCGCATTTACATCCGTTTGAATCGTAGACGAGGAATGCATAACACTTCGCAATGAATATTATATCTTATCATGAAACATAGATATGAGATGCGTTATCTCGTTTTAAGAAGCATTTGAACTCTATTGCTTCGATACGTAGACATCTGCAAACGCTATTTCCTTGCAAGGAAGTGTCGCATTTACATTCTTTTGAAGTGAAAAATAGGTATACATAACACTTCGCAATGAATACTATACCTTGTCATGAAACGTAGAAATGAGATGCGATATCACGTTTTAAGATGCATTTGAACTCTATTGCTTCGATACGTAGACATCTGTAAACGCTATTTCCTTGCAAGGAAGTGTAGCATTTACATTCATTTGAATCGTAGATGAGGAATGCATAACACTTCGCAATGAATATTATATCTTATCATGAACAATAGATATGAGATGCGATATCTCGTTTTAGGAAGCATTTGAACTCTATTGCTTCGACACGTAGACACCTGCAAACGATATTTCCTAGCAAGGAAGTGACGCATTTACATCCGCTTGAATCGTAGACGAGGAATGCATAACACTTCGCAATGAATACTATACCTTATCATGAAACATAGATATGAGATGCGTTATTTCGTTTTAAGAAGCATTTGAACTCTATTGCTTCGATACGTAGACATCTGCAAACGCTATTTCCTTGCAAGGAACTGTCGCATTTACATTCTTTTGAAGTGAATAATAGGTATACATAACACTTCGCAATGAATACTATACCTTGTCATGAAACGTAGAAATGAGATGCGATATCACGTTTTAAGAAGCATTTGAACTCCATTGCTTCGATACGTAGACATCTGCAAACGCTATTTCCTTGCAAGGAAGTGTCGCATTTACATTCATTTGAATCGTAGACGAGGAATGCATAACACTTCGCAGATCATATTATATCTTATCATGAAACATAGATATGAGATGCAATATCTCGTTTTAAGAAGCATTTGAACTCTATTTCTTCGATACGTAGACATCTGCAAACGCTATTTCCTAGCAAGGAAGTGTCGCATTTACATTCATTTGAATCGTAGACGAGGAATGCATAACAGTTCGTAATGAATATTATATGTTATCATGAAACATAGATATGAGATGAGCTATCTCGTTTTAAGAAGTATTTGAACTCTATTGCTTCGATACGTAAACATCTGCAAACGCTATTTCCTAGCAAGGAAGTGTCGCATTTACATTCATTTGAATCGTAGACGAGGAATGCATAACAGTTCGTAATGAATATTATATGTTATCATGAAACATAGATATGAGATGCGATATCTCGTATTAAGAAGCTCTAGAACTATATCCCTACGATACGTAAGCATCCGCAAACGCTATTACCTAGCAAGGAAGTGTCGCATTTACATTCATTTGAATTGTAGACTAGGAATGCAAAACACTTAGCAATGAATATTATATCTTATCATGAAACATAAATATGAGATGCGATATCTCGTTTTAAGAAGCACTTGAACTCTATTGCTTCGATACGTAGACATCTGTAAATGCTATTTCCATGCAAGGAAGTGTCGCATTTACATTCATTTGAAGTGTAGACGAGGAATACATGATACTTTACACTGAATATTATATCTTATCATGCAACGTAGTAATGAGATGCGATATCGCGTTTTAAGAAGCATTGGAACTCTATTGCTACGATACGTAGACATCTGCAAACGCTATTTCCTAGCAAGGAAGTGTCGCATTTACATTCATTTGAAGTGTAGACGAGGAATACATAACACCTCGCAATGAATATTACATCTTATCATGAAACATAGAAATGAAATGCGATATCTCGTCTTAAGGAGCATTTGAACTCTATTGCTTCGATACGTAGACATCTGTAAACGCTATTTCCTTGCAAGGAAGTGTCGCATTTACATTCTTCTGAAGTGAATACGAGGTATACATAACACTTTACACTGAATATTATATCTTATCATGCAACATAGTAATGAGATGCGATATCGCGTTTTAAGAAGCATTAGAACTCTATTGCTACGATACGTAGACATCTGCAAACGCTATTTCCTAGCAAGGAAGTGTCGCATTTACATTCATTTGAAGTGTAGACGAGGAATACATAACACTTCGCAATGAATATTACATCTCATCATGAAACATAGAAATGAAATGCGATTTCTCGTTTTAAGAAGCAATTGAACTCTAGTGCTTCGATACGTAGACATCTGCAAACGCTATTTCCTAGCAAGGAAGTGTCGCATTTACATCCGTCTGAATCGTAGACGAGGAATGCATAACACTTCGCAATGAATATTATATCTTATCATGAAACATAGATATGAGGTGCGATATCTCGTTTTAAGAAGCATTAGAACTCTATCCCTACGATACGTAAACATCTGCAAACGCTATATCCTAGCAAGGAAGTGTCGCATTTACATTCATTTCAATCGTAGACGAGGAATGCAAAACACTTAGCAATGAATATTATATCTTATCATGAAACATAGATATGAGATGAGCTATCTCGTCTTAAGAAGCATTTGAACTCTATTGCTTCGATACGTAAACATCTGCAAACGCTATTTCCTAGCAAGGAAGTGTCGCATTTACATTCATTTGAATCGTAGACGTGGAATGCATAACACTTAGCAATGAATATTATATCTTATCATGAAACATAAATATGAGATGCGCTATCTCGTTTTAAGAAGCATTTGAACTCTATTGCTTCGATACGTAGACATCTGCAAACGCTATTTCCTAGCAAGGAAGTGTCGCATTTACATCCGTCTGAATCGTAGACGAGGAATGCATAACACTTCGCAATGAATATTATATCTTATCATGAAACATAGATATGAGATGAGCTATCTCGTTATAAGAAGTATTTGAACTCTATTGTTTCGATACGTAAACATCTGCAAACGCTATTTCCTAGCAAGGAAGTGTCGCATTTACATTCATTTGAATCGTAGACGACGAATGCATAACAGTTCGCAATGAATATTATATGTTATCATGAAACATAGATATGAGATGCGATATCTCGTTTTAAGAAGCATTTGAACTCTATTGCTTCGATACGTAGACATCTGTAAACGCTATTTCCTTGCAAGGAAGTGTCGCATTTACATTCATTTGAAGTGTAGACGAGGAATACATGACACTTTACACTGAATAGTATATCTTATTATGCAACATAGTAATGAGATGCGATATCGCGTTTTAAGAAGCATTATAACTCTATTGCTACGATACGTAGACATCTGCAAACGCTATTTCCTAGCGAGGAATTATCGCATTTACATTCATTTGAAGTGTAGATGAGGAATACATGACACTTCGCAAATCATATTATATCTTACCATGAAACAAAGAAATGAGATGCGATATCTTGTTTTAAGAAGCATTAGAAATCTATTGCTACGATACGTAGACATCTGCAAACGCTATTTCCTTGCTAGGATGTGTCGCATTTACATTCATTTGAAGTGTAGACGAAGAATACATGACACATCGCAAATCATATTATATCTTACCATGAAACAAAGAAATGAGATGCGATATCGTGTTTTAAGAAGCATTAGAAATCTATTGCTACTATACGTAGACATCTGTAAACGCTATTTCCTTGCTAGGATGTGTCGCATTTACATTCATTTGAAGTGTAGACGAAGAATACATGACACATCGCAAATCATATTATATCTTACCATGAAACATAGAAATGAGATGCGATATCGCGTTTTAAGAAGCATTAGAAAGCTATTGCTACGATACGTAGACATCTGCAAACGCTATTTCCTAGCGAGGAAGTATCGCATTCACATTCATTTGAAGTGTAGACGAGGAATACATAACACTTCGCAAATCATGTTATATCTTTCCTTGAAACATGGAAATAAGATGCGATATCGCGATTTAAGAATCATATGAACTCTATTGCTACGATACGTAGACATCTGCAATCGTTATTTCCATGCAAGGAAGTGTCGCATTTACCTTCATTTGAATCGTAGACGAGGAATGCATAACACTTCGCAATGAATATTATATCTTATCATGAAACATAGATATGGGATGCAATATCTCGTTTTAAGAAGCATTTGAACTCTATTGCTTCAATACGTAGACATCTGGAAACGCTATATGCTTGCAAGGAAGTGTCGCATTTACATTCATTTGAAGTGTAGACGAGGAATACATAACACTTCGCATATCATTTTATATCTTACCATGAAACATAGGAATGAGATGCGATATCGCGTTTTAAGAAGCATTAGAAAGCTATTGCTACGATACGTAGACATCTGCAAACGCTATTTCCTAGCGAGGAAGTATCGCATTCACATTCATTTGAAGTGTAGACGAGGAATACCATGACACTTCGCAAATCATATTAAATCCTACCATGAAACATAGAAATGAGATGAGATATCGCGTTTTAAGAATCATATGAACTCTATTGCTACGATACGTAGACATCTGCAGACGCTATTTCCTAGCAAGGAAGTGTCGCATTTACATTCATTTGAAGTGTAGACGAGGAATACATAACACTTCGCATATCATTTTATATCTTACCATGAAACATAGAAATGAGATGCGATATCGCGTTTTAAGAAGCATTAGAAAGCTATTGCTACGATACGTAGACATCTGCAAACGCTATTTCCTAGCGAGGAAGTGTCGCATTCACATTCATTTGAAGTGTAGAAGAGGAATACATGACACTTCGCAAATCATGTTATATCTTACCATGAAACATAGAAATGGGATGCGATATCGTGTTTTAAGAAGCATTAGAAATCTATTGCTACGATACGTAAACATCTGCAAACGCTATTTCCTTGCTAGGATGTGTCGCATTTACATTCATTTGAAGTGTTGACGAAGAATACATGACACATCGCAAATCATATTATATCTTACCATGAAACATAGAAATGAGATGCGATATCGCGTTTTAAGAAGCATTAGAAAGCTATTGCTACGATACGTAGACATCTGCAAACGCTATTTCCTAGCGAGGAAGTATCGCATTCACATTCATTTGAAGTGTAGACGAGGAATACATAACACTTCGCAACTCATGTTATATCTTACCTTGAAACATGGAAATAAGATGCGATATCGCGATTTAAGAATCATATGAACTCTATTGCTACGATACGTAGACATCTGCAATCGTTATTTCCATGCAAGGAAGTGTCGCATTTACTTTCATTTGAATCGTAGACGAGGAATGCATAACACTTCGCAATGAATATTATATCTTATCATGAAACATAGATATGAGATGCAATATCTCGTTTTAAGAAGCATTTGAACTCTATTGCTTCGATACGTAGACATCTGGAAACGCTATTTCCTTGCAAGGAAGTGTCGCATTTACATTCATTTGAAGTGTAGACGAGGAATACATAACACTTCGCATATCATTTTATATCTTACCATGAAACATAGAAATGAGATGCGATATCGCGTTTTAAGAAGCATTAGAAAGCTATTGCTACGATACGTAGACATCTGCAAACGCTATTTCCTAGCGAGGAAGTATCGCATTCACATTCATTTGAAGTGTAGACGAGGAATACATGACACTTCGCAAATCATATTAAATCCTACCATGAAACATAGAAATGAGATGAGATATCGCGTTTTAAGAATCATATGAACTCTATTGCTACGATACGTAGACATCTGCAAACGCTATTTCCTAGCGAGGAAGTGTCGCATTCACATTCATTTGAAGTGTAGACGAGGAATACATGACACTTCGCAAATCATATTATATCTTACCATGAAACATAGAAATGGGATGCGATATCGTGTTTTAAGAAGCATTAGAAATCTATTGCTACGATACGTAAACATCTGCAAACGCTATTTCCTTGCTAGGAAGTGTCGCATTTACATTCATTTGAAGTGTAGACGAGGAATACATAACACTTCGCATATCATTTTATATCTTACCATGAAACATAGAAATGAGATGCGATATCGCGTTTTAAGAAGCATTAGAAAGCTATTGCTACGATACGTAGACATCTGCAAACGCTATTTCCTAGCGAGGAAGTATCGCATTAACATTCATTTGAAGTGTAGACGAGGAATACATGACACTTCGCAAATCATATTAAATCCTACCATGAAACATAGAAATGAGATGCGATATCGCGTTTTAAGAAGAATTAGAAGTCTATTGCTACGATACGTAGACATCTGCAAACGCTATTTCCTTGCAAGGACATGTCGCATTTACATTCATTTGAAGTGTAGACGAGGAATAGCATGACACTTCGCAAATCACATTATATCTTACCATGAAACATAGAAATGAGATGCGATATCGCATTTTAAGAAGCATTAGAAAGCTATTGCTACGATACCTAGACATCTGCAAACGCTATTTCCTAGCGTGGAAGTATCGCATTCACATTCATTTGAAGTGTAGACGAGGAATACATGACACTTCGCAAATCATATTACATCTTACAATGAAACATAGAAATGAGATGCGATATCGCGTTTTATGAAGCATTAGAAAGCTATTGCTACGATACGTAGACATCTGCAAACGCTATTTCCTAGCGAGGAATTATCGCATTTACATTCATTTGAAGTGTACATGAGGAATACATGACACTTCGCAAATCATATTATATCTTACCATGAAACAAAGAAATGAGATGCGATATCGTGTTTTAAGAAGCATTAGAAATCTATTGCTACGATACGTAGACATCTGCAAACGCTATTTCCTTGCAAGGACATGTCGCATTTACATTCATTTGAAGTGTAGACGAGGAATACATGACACATCGCAAGTCATCTTATATCTTACCATGAAACAAAGAAATGAGATGCGATATCGTGTTTTAAGAAGCATTAGAAATCTATTGCTACGATACGTAGACATCTGCAAACGCTATTTCCTTGCTAGGATGTGTCGCATTTACATTCATTTGAAGTGTAGACGAAGAATACATGACACATCGCAAATCATATTATATCTTACCATGAAACATAGAAATGAGATGCGATATCGCGTTTTAAGAAGCATTAGAAAGCTATTGCTACGATACGTAGACATCTGCAAACGCTATTTCCTAGCGAGGAAGTATCGCATTCACATTCATTTGAAGTGTACACGAGGAATACATAACACTTCGCAAATCATGTTATATCTTACCTTGAAACATGGAAATAAGATGCGATATCGCGTTTTAAGAATCATATGAACTCTATTGCTACGATACGTAGACATCTGCAAACGCTATTTCCTAGCGAGGAAGTGTCGCATTCACATTCATTTGAAGTGTAGACGAGGAATACATGACACTTCGCAAATCATATTATATCTTACCATGAAACATAGAAATGGGATGCGATATCGTGTTTTAAGAAGCATTAGAAATCTATTGCTACGATACGTAAACATCTGCAAACGCTATTTCCTTGCTAGGAAGTGTCGCATTTACATTCATTTGAAGTGTAGACGAGGAATACATAACACTTCGCATATCATTTTATATCTTACCATGAAACATAGAAATGAGATGCGATATCGCGTTTTAAGAAGCATTAGAAAGCTATTGCTACGATACGTAGACATCTGCAAACGCTATTTCCTAGCGAGGAAGTATCGCATTAACATTCATTTGAAGTGTAGACGAGGAATACATGACACTTCGCAAATCATATTAAATCCTACCATGAAACATAGAAATGAGATGCGATATCGCGTTTTAAGAAGAATTAGAAGTCTATTGCTACGATACGTAGACATCTGCAAACGCTATTTCCTTGCAAGGACATGTCGCATTTACATTCATTTGAAGTGTAGACGAGGAATACATGACACTTCGCAAATCACATTATATCTTACCATGAAACATAGAAATGAGATGCGATATCGCATTTTAAGAAGCATTAGAAAGCTATTGCTACGATACCTAGACATCTGCAAACGCTATTTCCTAGCGAGGAAGTATCGCATTCACATTCATTTGAAGTGTAGACGAGGAATACATGACACTTCGCAAATCATATTACATCTTCAATGAAACATAGAAATGAGATGCGATATCGCTTTTTATGAAGCATTAGAAAGCTATTGCTACGATACGTAGACATCTGCAAACGCTATTTCCTAGCGAGGAATTATCGCATTTACATTCATTTGAAGTGTACATGAGGAATACATGACACTTCGCAAATCATATTATATCTTACCATGAAACAAAGAAATGAGATGCGATATCGTGTTTTAAGAAGCATTAGAAATCTATTGCTACGATACGTAGACATCTGCAAACGCTATTTCCTTGCAAGGACATGTCGCATTTACATTCATTTGAAGTGTAGACGAGGAATACATGACACATCGCAAGTCATATTATATCTTACCATGAAACAAAGAAATGAGATGCGATATCGTGTTTTAAGAAGCATTAGAAATCTATTGCTACGATACGTAGACATCTGCAAACGCTATTTCCTTGCTAGGATGTGTCGCATTTACATTCATTTGAAGTGTAGACGAGGAATACATATCACTTCGCATTTCATTTTATATCTTACCATTAAACATAGAAATGAGATGCGATATCGCGTTTTAAGATGCATTAGAAAGCTACTGCTACGATACGTAGATATCTGCAAACGCTATTTCCTAGCGAGGAAGTATCGCATTCACATTCATTTGAAGTGTAGACGAGGAATACATGACACTTCGCAAATCATATTAAATCCTACCATGAAACATAGAAATGATATGAGATATCGCGTTTTAAGAATCATATGAACTCTATTGCTACGATACGTAGACATCTGCAAACGCTATTTCCTAGCGAGGAAGTGTCGCATTCACATTCATTTGAAGTGTAGACGAGGAATACATGACACTTCGCTTATCATATTAAATCCTACCATGAAACATAGAAATGAGATGAGATATCGCGTTTTAAGAAGCATTAGAACACTATTGCTAAGATAGGTAGACATCTGCAAACGCTATTTCCTAGCGAGGAAGTGTCGCATTCACATTCATTTGAAGTGTAGACGAGGAATACATGACACTTCGCAAATCATATCACATCTTACCATGAAACATAGAAATGAGATGCGATATCCCGTTTTATGAAGCATTAGAAAGCTATTGCTACGATACGTGGACATCTGCAAACGCTACTTCCTAGCGAGGAATTATCGCATTTACATTCATTTGAAGTGTAGACGAGGAATACATGACACTTCGCAAATCATATTATATCTTACCATGAAACAAAGAAATGAGATGCGATATCGTGTTTTAAGAAGCATTAGAAATCTATTGCTACGATACGTGGACATCTGCAAACGCTATTTCCTTGCTATGATGTGTCGCATTTACATTCATTTGAAGTGTAGACGAGGAATACATGACACATCGCAAATCATATTATATCTTACCATGAAACATAGATATGAGATGCGATATCTCGTTTTAAGGAGCATTTGAACACTATTGCTACGATACCTAGACATCTGCAGACGCTATTTCCTAGCACGGAAGTGTCGCATTTACATTCATTTGAAGTGTAGACGAGGAATACATGACACTTCGAAAATCATATTATATCTTACCATGAAGCATAGAAATGAGATGCGATATCGCGTTTTAAGAAGCATTAGAACACTATTGCTACGATAGGTAGACATTTGCAAACGCTATTTCCTGGCAAGGAAGTGTCGCATTTACAATCATTTGAAGTGTAGAGGAGGAATACATAACACTTCGCAAAACATATTACATCTTACCATGAAACATAGAAATGAGATGCGATATCGCGTTTTATGAAGAATTGGAACTCTATTGCTACGATACCTAGACATCTGCAGACGCTATTTCCTAGCAAGGAAGTGTCGCATTTACATTCATTTGAAGTGTAAACGAGGAATACATGACACTTCGCATATCATATTATATCTTACCATGAAACAGAAATGAGATGCGACATCGCGTTTTAAGAAGCATTAGAAATCTATTGCTACGATACGTAGACATCTGCAAACGCCATTTCCTTGCAAGGAAGTGTCGCGTTTACATTCATTTGAAGTGTAGACGAGGAATACATGACACTTCGCAAATCATGTTATATCTTACCATGAAACATAGAAATGAGATGCGATATCGCGTCTTAAGAAGCATTAGAACACTATTGCTAAGATAGGTAGACATTTGCAAACGCTATTTCCCTGCAAGGATGTGTCGCATTTACATTAATTTGAAGTGTAGACGAGGAATACATAACACTTCGCAAATCATGTTATATCTTACCATGAAACATAGAAATGAGATGCGATATCGCGTTTTAAAAATCATATGAACTCTATTGCTACGATACGTAGACATCTGCAGACGCTATTTCCTAGCAAGGAAGTGTCGCATTTACATTCATTTGAAGTGTAGACGAGGAATGCATAACACTTCGCAAATCATATTATATCTTACCATGAAACATAGAAATGAGATACGATATCGCGTTTTAAGAAGCATTAGAAATCTATCGCTACGATACGTAGACAACTGCAAACGCTATTTCCTTGCTAGGAAGTGTCGCATTTACATTCATTTGAAGTATAGACAAGGAATACATGACACTTCGCAAATCATATTATATCTTACCATGAAACATAGAAATGAGATGCGATATCGCGTTTTAAGAAGCATTAGATATCTACTGCTACGATACGTATACATCTGCAAACGCTATTTCTTTGCAAGGAAGTGTCGCATTTACATTCATTTGAAGTGTAGACGAGGAATACATAACACTTCGCAAATCATATTATATCTTACCATGAAACATAGAAATGAGATGCGATATCGTGTTTTAAGAATCATATGAACCCTATTGCTACGATACGTAGACATCTGCAAACGCTATTTCTTTGCAAGGAAGTGTCGCATTTACATTCATTTGAAGTGTAGACTAGGAATACATAACACTTCGCAAATCAAATTACATCTTACCATGAAAAATAGAAATGAGATGCGACATCACGTTTTAAGAAGCATTAGAACTCTATTGCTACGATACCTAGACATCTGCAGACGCTATTTCCTAGCAAGGAAGTGTCGCATTTACATTCACTTGAAGTGTAGACGAGGAACACATGACACTTTGCAAATCATATTATATCTTACCATGAAACATAGAAATGACATGCGAAGTCGCGATTTAAAAAGCATTAGAAATCCATTGCTACGATACGTAGACATCTGCAAATGCTATTTCTTAGCAAGGAAGTGTCGCATTTACATTCATTTGAAGTGTACGCGATGTATACATGGTACTTCCCAATGAATATTATATCTTATCATGAGACATAGAAATGAGATGCGATATCGCTTTTTAAGAAGCATTAGGACACTATTGCTTCGATACGTAGACATCTGCAAACGCTATTTCCTAGCAAGGAAGTGTCGCATTTACATTCATTAGAAGTGTAGACGAGGAATACATAACACTTAGCAATGAATATTATATCTTATCGTGAGACATAGAAATGAGGTGCGATATCGCGTTTTGAGAAGCAGTAGAACTCTATTGCTTCGATACCTAGACATCTTGAAACGCTACTTTCCAGCATGGAAGTGTCGCATTTATATTCCTTTGTAGTGAATACGATGTATACGTAACACTGCACAATGAATATTATATCTTATCATGAAACATAGAAATGAGATGCGATATCGCGATATAAGAAGCATTAGAACACTATTGCTTCGATACCCAGACATCTGCAAACGGTACTTCCTTGCAAGGAAGTGTCGCATTTACATTGTTTTGAAGTGAATACGAGGCATACATGACACTTCGCAATGAATATTATATCTTATCATGAAACATAGAAAAGAGATGCGATATCTCGTCTTGAGAAGCATTAGAAATCTATTGCTACGATATATAGATATCTGCAAACGCTACTTCCTAGCAAGGAAGTGTCGCATTTACATTCATTGGAAGTGTAGACGAGGAGTACATAGCACTTCGCAACGAATATTATATCTTATCGTGAAACCTAGATAAGAGATGCAATGTCTCGTTTTAAGAAGCATTAGAACGCTACTGCTTCGATACGTAGACATCTGAAAACTTTATTTCCTAGCAAGGAATTGTCACATTTACATTCATTGGAAGTGTAGACGAGGAGTAGATAGCACTTCGCAACGAATATTATATATTATCATGAGACATAGATATGAGATGCGATATCTCGTTTTAAGAAGCATTAGAACGCTACTGCTTCGATACGTAGACATCTGCAAGCGCTATTTCCTAGCAAGGAAGTGTAGCATTTGCATTCTATTGAAGTGAATACGAGGTATACATGACACTTCGCAATGAATATTATATCTTATCACGACACATAGAAACGAAATGTGACATCTCGATTTAAGAAGCAATAGGACTCTAATGCTACGATACGTAGACATCTGCAAACGCTATTTCCTAGGATGGAAACGTCGCACTTCCTTTCTTTTGAAGCGAATACGAGGTATACATGACACTTCGCACTGAACATTATATCTTATCACGAAACATAGAAATGAGATGCGATATCGCGTTTTCAGAAGCATTGGAAATCTATTGCTACGATACGTAGACATCTGCAATCGCTATTTCCTAGCAAGGAAGTGTCGCATTTACATTCATTTGAAGTGTATGCGAGGTTTACATGACACTTCGCAATGAGTGTTATATCTTATCATGAAACATAGAATCGAGATGCGATATCGCGATTTAGGAAGCATTAGAACACTATTGCTTCGATACGGTGACATCTGCAAATGCTATTTCCCAGAAAGGAAGTGTCACATTTACTTTCTTTTGATGTGAATACCAGGTATACATAACACTGCGCAATGAATATTATATCTTATCATGAAACATAGTAACGAGATGCGATATCGCGATTTAGGAAGCATTAGAACTCTATTGCATCGATACGTAGACACCTGGTAACGCTGTTACCTAGATGGGAAGTTTCGCATTTACATTCATTTGAAGTTTAAACGAGGAGTACACAACACTTGGCATTGTATATTATACCTTATCATGACATATAGAAATGAGATGCAATTTCGCGTTTGCAGGAGCATTAAAACTCTATTGCTACGATGCGTAGTCATCTCCAAACGCTATTCCCTAGGAAGGAAGTGTCGTGCTTACATACATTTGAAGTGTATGAGAGGTATGCATAACACTTCGCAATGAATATTATATCTTATCACGAAACATAGAAATGAAATGCGATATCGCGATTTAAGAAGCATCAGAACGCTATTGCTTCGATACGTAGACATCTGCAAACGCTATCTCCTAGCAATGAAGCGTCGCAATTACATTCATTTGATGTAAATACGATATATACATAACGCTGCACAATGAATATTATATCTTATCATGAAAATTGGAATGATATGCGATATCGCGATATACGAGGCATTAGAACTCTATTGCTTCGATACGTGGACATCTGCAAACGCTATTTCCTAGCAAGGAAGTGTCGCATTTACATTCATTTGAAGTGTACGCGAGGTATACATGACAGTTCGCAATGAATATTATATCTTATCATGAAACATAGAAATGAGATGCGATATCGCGTTTTAAGAAGCATTAGAAATCTATTGCTACGATACGTAGACATCTGCAAACGCTATTTCCTACCATGGAAGTGTCGCATTTACATTATTTTGAAGTGAATACGAGGTATACATGACACTTCGCAATGAGTATTATATCTTATAATGAAACATAGGAATGAGATGCGAGATCGCGAATTGAGAAGCATTAGAACTCTATTGCTAATATACGTAGACAACTGCAAACGTTATTTCCTAGCAAGGAAGTGTCGCATTTACATTCATTTGAAGTGAATACTAGGTATACATAAGATTCCACAATGAATATTATAACTTATTACGAAACATAGAAATGAAATACGACTTCTCATTTTAAGAAGCATTAGAACCCTATTGCAACGATACGTAGACATCTGAAAACACTATTTCCTAGCATGGAAGTGCCGCATTTACATTCTTTTGAAGATAATACGAGGTATACATGACACTTCGCAATGAATATTATATCTTATCTCGAAACATAGGAGTGAGATGCGATATCGGGTTTTAGGAAGCATTAGAACTCTATTGCTACGATGGGTAGACATCTGCAAATGTTAATTCCTAGAAAGGAAGTGTCGCATTCACATTCTTTTGAAGTGAGTACGAGGTATACATGATACTTCGCAAAGAATATTATATCTTATCATGAAACATCGGAATGAGGTGCTATATCGCGTTTTGAGAAGCATTAGAACTCTATTGCTAATATAGGTAAACATCTGCAAACGCTATTTCCTAGCATGGAAGTGTCGCGTTTACATTCATTTGAAGTGAATACTAGGTATACATAAGATTCCACAATGAATATTATAACTTATTACGAAACATAGAAATGAAATACGACTTCTCATTTTAAGAAGCATTAGAACCCTATTGCAACGATACGTAGACATCTGAAAACACTATTTCCTAGCATGGAAGTGCCGCATTTACATTCTTTTGAAGATAATACGAGGTATACATGACACTTCGCAATGAATATTATATCTTATCTCGAAACATAGGAGTGAAATGCGATATCGGGTTTTAGGAAGCATTAGAACTCTATTGCTACGATGCGTAGACATCTGCAAATGTTAATTCCTAGCAAGGAAGTGTCGCATTCTCATTCTTTTGAAGTGAGTACGAGGTATACATGATACTTCGCAAAGAATATTATATCTTATCATGAAACATCGGAATGAGGTGCTATATCGCGTTTTGAGAAGCATTAGAACTCTATTGCTAATATAGGTAAACATCTGCAAACTCTATTTCCTAGCAAGGAAATGTCGCACTTCCATTCCATTGAAGTGAATACGAGGTATACATAACATTGCACAATGAATATTATAACTTATTACGAAACATAGAAATGAAATACGACTCCTCATTTTAAGAAGCATTAGAACTCTATTGCTACGATACGTAGACAACTGCAAACGCTATTTCCTAGCAAGGAAGTGTCGCATTTACATTCTATTGAAGTGAATACGAGGTATACATTACACTTCGCACTGAACATTATATCTTATCACGAAACATAGAAACGAAATGTGACATCTCGATTTAAGAAGCAATAGGACTCTATAGCTACGATACGTAGACATCTGCAAAAGCTATTTCCTAGGATGGAAACGTCGCACTTCCTTTCTTTTGAGGTGAATATGAGGTATACATGACACTTCGCAATGAACATTATATCTTATCATGAAGCAAAGAAAGGAGATGCGATATCGCGATTTGAGAAGCATTAGAACTCTATTGCTTCGATACGTAGATATCTGCAAACGCTACTTCCTAGCAAGGAAGTGTCGCATTTACATTCCATTGAAGTGAATACGTGGTATACATGTCACTCAGCAATGAATATTATATCTTATCATGAAACATAGAAATGAGATGCGATATCGCGATATAACAAGCATTAGAGCCCTATTGCTTCGATACGTAAACATCTGCAAGCGCTATTTCCTAGCATGCAAGAGTCGCATTTACATTCCATTGAAGTGAATACGAGGTATACATGTCACTCAGCAATGAATATTATAACTTATCATGAAACATAGAAATGAGATGCGATATCGCGATATAAGAAGCATTAGAACCCTATTGCTTCGATACGTAAACATCTGCAAGCGCTATTTCCTAGCATGCAAGAGTCGCACTTACATTCTTTTGAAGTGAATACGAGGTATACATGACACTTCGCAATGAATATTACATCATATCATGAAACATAGGAGTGAGATGCGATATCGCGTATTAGGAAGCATTAGAACTCCATTGCTACGATACGTAGACAATTGCAAACGCTATTTCCTAGCAAGGAAGTGTCGCATTTACATTCTATTGAAGTGAATACGAGGTATACATGACACTTCGCAATGAATATTATATCTTATCATGAAACATAGAACTGCGATGCGATATCGCACTACAAGAAGCATTAGAACACTATTGCTTCGACACCTAGACATCTGGAATCTCTATTACCTAGCAAGGAAGTGTGGCATTTACATTCTTTTGAAGTGCAGACGAGGTATACATAACACTTCGCAATCAATATTATGTCTTATCATGAAACATAGAAATGAGATGCGATATCGCGTTTCAAGCAGCATTAGAACTCTTTTGTTTCGATACATAGACATCCGGAAACGCTATTTCCCAGCTAGGAAGTGTCGAATTTACATTCATTTGAAGTGTATTCGAGGTATACATGACATTACGCAATGTATATTATATCTTATCATGAAACATATAATTGTGTAGCGATATCTCGTTTTAAGAAGCATTAGAACTCTATTGCTACGATACGTAGACATCTGCAAACGCTATTTCCTTGCAAGGGAGTGCCGCAATTACATTCTTTTGAAGTGAACACGAGGTATACATGACACTTCGCAATGATTATTACATCTTATCATGAAACATAGAAATGAGATGGGATATCGTGTATTAAGGGGCATTAGGACTCTATAGCTTCGATACAGAGATATCTGGGAACGTAATTTCATAGAAAGGAAGTGTCGCATTTTGTGACGTCAGGCGTACCGCCTGCCACCCATCAACCTCCTCGCACCCCCCAGCATCAATCCCTGGACTCATGCAACCAGTCAAACTCGCCTGCAGAACCAGCAACTGGAAGTGTTCGCGCGCGCATACCTGCACGCGCTCACTCACACCGAGTTCCGCTGCCTCACTCGCACCGCCGAGTATACCTGTCTCGCTCGTAACGGGCACTAGTGTCTCATTCGCACCACCGAGTATACCTGTCTCGCCCGCACCAAGCACGGGCAGCCCTATCTCCCTCGCATCGGGGATTCCGTCCTGCAGGAAGACGTAGCCGCAGCCCATCACCTGAATGGTGACTTTTCCAATTCCGGGAACAGAATCTGCTAGGACCTATATATTACTTCTAAGCTAGCACATACATACCATATCATGACGCATATATAAGAAACCCTAGATCTAAGTTACACACGACACGAATGTAAGACACAAACGACACACACATAATTCTAAGTCCATATTGTATTTGCTCATAAGTGAAACGCGTAAGATGCGTCCGGCCAGCGGCATGGGCCGCTAGCCCCACCACGAGCCGCGAGTCCCCACTCGCTGGACCGCGCGCTCCCCGTCACGAAATGCGAGTCCCCCACTCGCGGTATCGCGATCTCCCTACCACGCGAACCGAGGAGGTCCGAGACGCGTCTCCAGAGCACACACTCTGACTTGAGATCTCCTACCGTGGAGTCGAAACCTCTAGTTCTAGATCGTTAGCCACCTCAATGTGGGTTTCAGGCATCGTGTCTCTATTTCCATTTTAACTTAGTCTTAGTCTTAGAATAATTCCAGTTCTTGTATACTTTACACCTAGAATATATTCTATTTTTACTTTTACTATATCCAAGTACAATTTCATTTACCAAGTCTACTATTTCCACATCCATTAATTTTATCAAGTGTTTATAATACTAGTTCTACTTTTAACATTACATTTAACTACGAATTCTTCCACGTGTTCTTCCATACAACTGGTGTTGCTCTTCATCACCTTGAAGGAGTATAGAAAACGGCTTTGTGACGTTGAGATAGAGCGGATCGCCGCTTATCTTTCAGATTTTAGTCGAAAGTACAGAAGAACCTGGTGAATGAATCGTGCTTCCGGTTTGTGAAGAACGCGACGTGCGGGTAGGAAGAATTTCTTACGATCACTTGTGCGTGAATATTTGGAGGACATTCCGAGAGTCCTCGTATACCATCGACCTGCCTTCGCACCAGCCCAGCCGCCGCTTTCCCAAGCGACCGTCAACGCTTCCGATCCAGACACCACGACGCATCACGCCGATTCTGCGATATTCGCAGCCGAAGCTGCTACTATCACCGCTGGTTCCTCTGCATCATCGCTGAATTCCGACCGCCGTCCTCCTCTTCGCTGGCGACTGATCGAGATTTCCGTAGCAGCCAACAGAACGAAATCCGCTACGATCCCAGCAAACGATCCTCCACGCCGTTTCTACGTACAAATCGAGATAGAAGTCATCGAAAGGTAGGGTCATTCCCTTACCATCGCGAGTGTTTTCGCTAGTGCCGCGTCAGCCGAAATTGTCAGACCCGGTCTTAACGCGATCCCGCAGACCGAATTACCGAAAAATAGGCTCGTGTCGTAAAGCCCACGGAGCAACGGAAAATTGTTTCGCCGGACGTGACACCCCGCAAACGCCTCAAAAGAATGTAAATGCGACACTTCCTTGCTAGGAAATAGCGCTTTCAGATGTCTACGTATCGTAGCAATAGAGTTCTAACGCTTCTTAAAACGAGATGTCGTATTTCATTTCTATGTTTCGCAATAAGATATAATATTCATTGTGTAATGCTATGTATACCTCGTATCCACTTCAAAAGAATGTAAATGCGGTACATCCTTGCTAGGAAATAACGTTTGCAGATGTCTACGTATCGTACAAAAAGAGTTCTAATGCTACTTAAAACGTGATACCGCATCTCATTTCTATGTTTCATGATAATATATAATATCCATTGCGTAGTGTCATTTATACCTCGTATTCACTTCAAAAGAATGTAAATGCGACACTTCCTTGCTAGGAAATAGCGTTTGCAGATGTCTACGTATCGTAGCAATAGGGTTCTAGTGCTTCTTAAATCGCGATGTCGCATCTCATTTATATGTTTCGTGATAAGATAAAATATTCATCGCGAAGTGTCATGTATACCTCGTATTCACTTCAAAAGAATGTAAATGCGACTATTCCTTGCTAGGAAATAGCGTATTCAGGTGTCTACGTATCGTAGAAATAGAGTTTTAATGCTACTTAAATCGAGGTATCGCATCTCATTTCTATGTTTTGTGATAAGATGTAATATTCATTGCGAGGTGTCATGTGCACCTCGTATTCAGTTCAAAAGAATGTAAATGCGACACCTCCTTGCTAGGAAATAGCGTATTCAGATGTCTACGTATCGTAGCAATAGAGTTCTAATGCTACTTAAATCGCGATAACGCATCTCATTTCTATGTTTCGTGATAAGATATAATATTCATTGCGAAGTGTCATGTACACCTCGTATTCAATTGAAAAGAATGTAAATGCGACTATTGCTTGCTAGGAAATAGCGTTTGCAGATGTCTACGTATCGTAGCAATGGAGTTCTAATGCTTCTCGAAACGCGATATCGCATCTCATTTCTATGCTTCATGATAAGATATAATATTCATTGCGAAGTGTCGTGTATACCTCGTATTCACTTCAAAAGAATGTAAATGGGAATCTTCCTTGCTAGGAAATAGCGCTTGCAGATGTCTACGTCTCGTAGCAATAGTGTTCTAATGCTTCTCAATACGCGATATCGCATCTCATTTCTATGCTTCGTGATAAGATATAATATTCATTGCGAAGTGTCATGTATACCTCGTATTCACTTCAAAAGAATGTAAATGCGAATCTTCCTTTCTAGGAAATAGCGTTTGCAGATGTCTACGTATCGTAGCAATGGAGTACTAATGCTTCTCAAAACGCGATATCGCATCTCATTTCTATGCTTCATGATAAGATATAATATTCATTGGGAAATGTCATGTATACCTCGTATTCACTTCAAAAGAATGTAAATGCGAATATTCCTTGCTAGGAAATAGCGCTTGCAGATGTCTACGTCTCGTAGCAATAGTGTTCTAATGCTTCTCAAAACGCGATATCGCATCTCATTTCTATGCTTCGTGATAAGATATAATATTCATTGCGAAGTGTCATGTATACCTCGCATTCACTACAAAAGAATGAAAATGCGACATTTCCATGCTAGGAAATAGCGTTTGCTGATGTCTCCGCATCGATGCCATAGAGTTCTAATGCTTGTTAAAACGAGATATAGCATCTATCTTCTATGTTTCATGATAAGATATAATATTCATTGCGAAGTGTCATGTATACCTCGCATTCGCCACAAAAGAATGAAAATGCGACACTTCCATGCTAGGAAATAGCATCTGCAGATGTCTACGCGTCGAGGCAATAGAGTTCTAATGCTTCTTAGATCGCGATATCGCATCTCATTTCTCTGTTTCATTATAAGATATAATATTCATTGCGAAGTGTCATGTATACCTCGTATTCTCTTCAAAAGAATGTAAATGCGAATCTTCCTTGCTCGGAAATAGCGTTTGCAGATGTCTACGTATCGTAGCAATAGAGTTCTAATGCTTCTCAAAACGCGATATCGCATCTCATTTCTATGCTTCATGATAATATGTAATATTCATTGCGAAGTGTCATGTATGCCTCGCATTCACTGCAATCAAATGTAAATCTGACACTTCCTTGCTAGGAAATAGAGTATTCAGGTGTCTACGTATCGTGGCAGTAGAGTTCTAATGCTCCTTAGATCGCGATATCGCATCTCATTTCTATGTTTCGTGATAAATCATAATATTCATTCCGAAGTGTCATGTATACCTCGAATTCACTTCAAAAGAATGTAAATGCGACACTTCCATACTAGGAAATAGCGTTTGCAGATATCTCCGCATTGAGGCAATAGGGTTCTAATGCTCCTTAAGACGCGATATCGCATCTCACTTTTATGTTACATGATAAGATATAATATTCATTGCGAAGTGTCATGTATACCTCGTATTCTCTTCAAAAGAATGTAAATGCGAATCTTTCTTGCTCGGAAATAGCGTTTGCAGATGTCTACGTATCGTAGCAATAGAGTTCTAATGCTTCTCAAAACGCGATATCGCATCTCATTTCTATGCTTCATGATAAGATATAATATTCATTGCGAAGTGTCATGTATACCTCGTATTCACTTCAAAAGAATGTAAATCCGACTATTCCTTGCTAGGAAATAGCGTTTGCAGATGTCTACGTATCGTAGCAATAGCGTTCTAATGCTACTTAAATCGCGATATCACATGTCATTTATATGTTTCGTGAAAAGATATAATATTCATTGCGAAGTGTCATGTATACCTCGTATTCACTTCAAAAGAAATTAAATGCGACACTTCCATACTAGGAAATAGCGTTTGCAGATATCTCCGCATCGAGGCAATAGGGTTCTAATGCTTCTTAAGACGCGATATCGCATCTCACTATTATGATACATGATAAGATATAATGTTCATTGCGAAGTGTCATGTATACCTCGTATTCACTTCAAAAGAATTTAAATGCGACACTTGCATACTAGGAAATAGCGTTTGCAGATATTTCCGCATCGAGGCAATAGGGTTCTAATGCTTCTTAAGACGCGATATCGCATCTCACATTTATGATACATGATAAGATATAATGTTCATTGCGAAGTGTCATGTATACCTCGTATTCACTTCAAAAGAATGTAAATGCGACACTTCCTTGCAAGGAAATGGCGTATTCAGATGTCTAGGTATCGTAGCAATAGAGTTCTAATGCTACTTAAATCGCAATATCGCATCTCATTTATATGTTTCGTGATAAGATATAATATTCATCGCGAAGTGTCATGTAAACCTCGTATTCACTTCAAAAGAATGTAAGTGCGACACTTCCATGTTAGGAAATAGTGTTTGCTGATGTCTCCGCATCGATGCCATAGAGTTCTAATGCTTCCCAAAACGCGATATCGCATCTCATTTCTATGTTTCGTGATAAGATATAATATTCATTGCGAAGTGTCATGTATACCTCGTATTCACATCAAAAGAATGTAAATGCGACACTTCGTTGCTAGGAAATAGCGTTTGCAGATGTCTACGTATCGTTGCATTAGAGTTCTAATGCTTCTCAAAACGCGATATCGCTTCCCATTTCCATGTTTCATGATAATATATAATATTCATTGCGAAGTGTCATGTGTGCCCCGTATTCACTTCAAAAAGATGTAAATGCGACAATTCCTTGCAAGGAAGTAGCGTTTGCAGATGTCTACGTATCGAAGCAATAGAGTTCTAATGCTTCTTAAAGCGCGATATCGCATCTTATTTCTATGTTTCATGATAAGATATAATATTCATTGTGCAGTGTTATGTATACCTCGTGTTCGTTTCAAAAGAATGTAAATGCGACACTTCCTTGCTAGGAAATAGAGTTTGCAGATGGCTACGTATCGAAGCAATAGAGTTATAATGCTACTTATTTCGCTATATCGCATCTCTCTACTATGTTTCATGATAAGATATAATATTCATTGCGAAGTGTCATGTATACCTCGCATTCACTACAAAAGAATGATAATACGACACTTCCATGCTAGGAAATAGCGTTTGCAGATATCTCCCCATCGAGGCAATAGGGTTCTAATGCTTTTTATGACGCGATATCGCATCTCACTTATATGTTACATGGTAAGATATAACGTTCAGTACGAAGTGTCATGTATACCTCGTATTCACTTCAAAAGAATGTAAATGCGAATCTTCCTTGCTAGGAAATAGCGTTTGCAGATGTCTACGTATCGTAGCAATGGAGTTCTAATGCTTCTCAAAACGCGATATCGCATCTCATTTCCATGCTTCATTATAAGATATAATATTCATTGCGAAGTGTCATGTATACCACGTATTCACTTCAAAAGAATGTAAATGCGAATCTTCCTTGCTAGGAAATAGCGCTTGCAGATGTCTACGTCTCGTAGCAATAGTGTTCTAATGCTTCTCAAAACGCGATATCGCATCTCATTTTTATGCTTCATGATAAGATATAATATTCATTGCGAAGTGTCATGTATACCTCGTATTCTCTTCAGAAGAATGTAAATGCGACTACTGCTTGCTAGGAAATAGCGTTTGCAGTTGTCTCCGCATCGAGACCGTAGAGTTCTAATGCTTCTTAAAACGCGATATCGCATCCCTCTACCGTGTTTCGTGAAGAGATATAATATTCATTGCGAAGTGTCATGTATACCTCGTATTCACTTCAAAAGAATGTAAATGCGACACTTCCATGCTAGGAAATGGTGTCTGCAGATGTCTACTCGTCGAGGCAATAAGGTTCTAATGCTTCTTAAAACGCGATATCGCATCTCACTTCTACGATTCATGATAAGATATAATATTCATTGCGAAGTGTCATGTATACCTCATATTCACTTCAAAAGAATGTAAATGCGACTATTTCTTGCTAGGAAATAGCGTATTCAGATGTCTACGTATCGTAGCAATAGAGTTCTAATGCTACTTAAATCGCGATATCGCATCTCATTTCTATGTTTTGTGATAAGATATAATATTCATTGCGAATTGTCATGTATACCTTGTATTCGCTTCAAAAGAATGTAAATGCGACTATTGCTTGCTAGGAAATAGCGTTTGCAGATGTCTCCGCATCGAGGCCATGGAGTTCTAAAGCTTCTTAAAACGCGATATCGCATCTCTCTTCTATGTTTCATGATAAGATATAATATTCATTGCGAAGTGTCATGTATACCTCGTATTCTCTCGAAACGAATGTAAATGCGACACTTCCTTGCTAGGAAATGGCGTATTCAGATGTCTACGTATCGCAGCAATAGAGTTATAATGCTACTTAAATCGCGATATCGCATCTCATTTATATGTTTCGTGATAAGATAAAATATTCATCGCGAAGTGTCATGTATACCTCGTATTCACTTCAAAAGAATGTAAGTGCGACACTTCCATGCTAGGAAATAGCATCTGCAGATGTCTACGCGTCGAGGCAATAGAGTTCTAATGCTTCTTAGATCGCGATATCGCATCTCATTTCTCTGTTTCATTATAAGATATAATATTCATTGCGAAGTGTCATGTATACCTCGTATTCTCTTCAAAAGAATGTAAATGCGAATCTTCCTTGCTCGGAAATAGCGTTTGCAGATGTCTACGTATCGTAGCAATAGAGTTCTAATGCTTCTCAAAACGCGATATCGCATCTCATTTCAATGCTTCATGATAATATGTAATATTCATTGCGAAGTGTCATGTATGCCTCGCATTCACTGCAATCAAATGTAAATCTGACACTTCCTTGCTAGGAAATAGAGTATTCAGGTGTCTACGTATCGTGGCAGTAGAGTTCTAATGCTCCTTAGATCGCGATATCGCATCTCATTTCTATGTTTCGTGATGAATCATAATATTCATTCCGAAGTGTCATGTACACCTCGAATTCACTTCAAAAGAATGTAAATGCGACACTTCCATACTAGGAAATAGCGTTTGCAGATATCTCCGCATTGAGGCAATAGGGTTCTAATGCTCCTTAAGACGCGATATCGCATCTCACTTTTATGTTACATGATAAGATATAATATTCATTGCGAAGTGTCATGTATACCTCGTATTCTCTTCAAAAGAATGTAAATGCGAATCTTCCTTGCTCGGAAATAGCGTTTGCAGATGTCTACGTATCGTAGCAATAGAGTTCTAATGCTTCTCAAAACGCGATATCGCATCTCATTTCTATGCTTCATGATAAGATATAATATTCATTGCGAAGTGTCATGTATACCTCGTATTCACTTCAACAGAATGTAAATCCGACTATTCCTTGCTAGGAAATAGCGTTTGCAGATGTCTACGTATAGTAGCAATAGCGTTCTAATGCTACTTAAATCGCGATATCACATGTCATTTATATGTTTCGTGAAAAGATATAATATTCATTGCGAAGTGTCATGTATACCTCGTATTCACTTCAAAAGAAATTAAATGCGACACTTCCATACTAGGAAATAGCGTTTGCAGATATCTCCGCATCGAGGCAATAGGGTTCTAATGCTTCTTAAGACGCGATATCGCATCTCACTATTATGATACATGATAAGATATAATGTTCATTGCGAAGTGTCATGTATACCTCGTATTCACTTCAAAAGTATTTAAATGCGACACTTCCATACTAGGAAATAGCGTTTGCAGATATTTCCGCATCGAGGCAATAGGGTTCTAATGCTTCTTAAGAGGCGATATCGCATCTCACTTTTATGATACATGATAAGATATAATGTTCATTGCGAAGTGTCATGTATACCTCGTATTCACTTCAAAAGAATGTAAATGCGACACTTCCTTGCAAGGAAATGGCGTATTCAGATGTCTAGGTATCGTAGCAATAGAGTTCTAATGCTACTTAAATCGCAATATCGCATCTCATTTATATGTTTCGTGATAAGATATAATATTCATCGCGAAGTGTCATGTAAACCTCGTATTCACTTCAAAAGAATGTACGTGCGACACTTCCATGTTAGGAAATAGTGTTTGCTGATGTCTCCGCATCGATGCCATAGAGTTCTAATGCTTCCCAAAACGCGATATCGTATCTCATTTCTATGTTTCGTTATAAGATATAATATTCATTGCGAAGTGTCATGTATACCTCGTATTCACATTAAAAGAATGTAAATGCGACACTTCGTTGCTAGGAAATAGCGTTTGCAGATGTCTACGTATCGTTGCATTAGAGTTCTAATGCTTCTCAAAACGCGATATCGCTTCCCATTTCCATGTTTCATGATAATATATAATATTCATTGCGAAGTGTCATGTGTGCCCCGTATTCACTTCAAAAAGATGTAAATGCGACAATTCCTTGCAAGGAAGTAGCGTTTGCAGATGTCTACGTATCGAAGCAATAGAGTTCTAATGCTTCTTAAAGCGCGATATCGCATCTTATTTCTATGTTTCATGATAAGATATAATATTCATTGTGCAGTGTTATGTATACCTCGTGTTCGTTTCAAAAGAATGTAAATGCGACACTTCCTTGCTAGGAAATAGAGTTTGCAGATGTCTACGTATCGAAGCAATAGAGTTATAATGCTACTTATTTCGCTATATCGCATCTCTCTACTATGTTTCATGATAAGATATAATATTCATTGCGAAGTGTCATGTATACCTCGCATTCACTACAAAAGAATGATAATACGACACTTCCATGCTAGGAAATAGCGTTTGCAGATATCTCCCCATCGAGGCAATAGGGTTCTAATGCTTTTTATGACGCGATATCGCATCTCACTTATATGTTACATGGTAAGATATAACGTTCAGTACGAAGTGTCATGTATACCTCGTATTCACTTCAAAAGAATGTAAATGCGAATCTTCCTTGCTAGGAAATAGCGTTTGCAGATGTCTACGTATCGTAGCAATGGAGTTCTAATGCTTCTCAAAACGCGATATCGCATCTCATTTCCATGCTTCATTATAAGATATAATATTCATTGCGAAGTGTCATGTATACCACGTATTCACTTCAAAAGAATGTAAATGCGAATCTTCCTTGCTAGGAAATAGCGCTTGCAGATGTCTACGTCTCGTAGCAATAGTGTTCTAATGCTTCTCAAAACGCGATATCGCATCTCATTTTTATGCTTCATGATAAGATATAATATTCATTGCGAAGTGTCATGTATACCTCGTATTCACTTCAAAAGAATGTAAATGCGACACTTCCTTGCAAGGAAATGGCGTATTCAGATGTCTAGGTATCGTAGCAATAGAGTTCTAATGCTACTTAAATCGCAATATCGCATCTCATTTATATGTTTCGTGATAAGATATAATATTCATCGCGAAGTGTCATGTAAACCTCGTATTCACTTCAAAAGAATGTACGTGCGACACTTCCATGTTAGGAAATAGTGTTTGCTGATGTCTCCGCATCGATGCCATAGAGTTCTAATGCTTCCCAAAACGCGATATCGTATCTCATTTCTATGTTTCGTTATAAGATATAATATTCATTGCGAAGTGTCATGTATACCTCGTATTCACATTAAAAGAATGTAAATGCGACACTTCGTTGCTAGGAAATAGCGTTTGCAGATGTCTACGTATCGTTGCATTAGAGTTCTAATGCTTCTCAAAACGCGATATCGCTTCCCATTTCCATGTTTCATGATAATATATAATATTCATTGCGAAGTGTCATGTGTGCCCCGTATTCACTTCAAAAAGATGTAAATGCGACAATTCCTTGCAAGGAAGTAGCGTTTGCAGATGTCTACGTATCGAAGCAATAGAGTTCTAATGCTTCTTAAAGCGCGATATCGCATCTTATTTCTATGTTTCATGATAAGATATAATATTCATTGTGCAGTGTTATGTATACCTCGTGTTCGTTTCAAAAGAATGTAAATGCGACACTTCCTTGCTAGGAAATAGAGTTTGCAGATGTCTACGTATCGAAGCAATAGAGTTATAATGCTACTTATTTCGCTATATCGCATCTCTCTACTATGTTTCATGATAAGATATAATATTCATTGCGAAGTGTCATGTATACCTCGCATTCACTACAAAAGAATGATAATACGACACTTCCATGCTAGGAAATAGCGTTTGCAGATATCTCCCCATCGAGGCAATAGGGTTCTAATGCTTTTTATGACGCGATATCGCATCTCACTTATATGTTACATGGTAAGATATAACGTTCAGTACGAAGTGTCATGTATACCTCGTATTCACTTCAAAAGAATGTAAATGCGAATCTTCCTTGCTAGGAAATAGCGTTTGCAGATGTCTACGTATCGTAGCAATGGAGTTCTAATGCTTCTCAAAACGCGATATCGCATCTCATTTCCATGCTTCATTATAAGATATAATATTCATTGCGAAGTGTCATGTATACCACGTATTCACTTCAAAAGAATGTAAATGCGAATCTTCCTTGCTAGGAAATAGCGCTTGCAGATGTCTACGTCTCGTAGCAATAGTGTTCTAATGCTTCTCAAAACGCGATATCGCATCTCATTTTTATGCTTCATGATAAGATATAATATTCATTGCGAAGTGTCATGTATACCTCGTATTCTCTTCAGAAGAATGTAAATGCGACTACTGCTTGCTAGGAAATAGCGTTTGCAGTTGTCTCCGCATCGAGACCGTAGAGTTCTAATGCTTCTTAAAACGCGATATCGCATCCCTCTACCGTGTTTCGTGAAGAGATATAATATTCATTGCGAAGTGTCATGTATACCTCGTATTCACTTCAAAAGAATGTAAATGCGACACTTCCATGCTAGGAAATGGTGTCTGCAGATGTCTACTCGTCGAGGCAATAAGGTTCTATTGCTTCTTAAAACGCGATATCGCATCTCACTTCTATGATTCATGATAAGATATAATATTCATTGCGAAGTGTCATGTATACCTCATATTCACTTCAAAAGAATGTAAATGCGACTATTTCTTGCTAGGAAATAGCGTATTCAGATGTCTACGTATCGTAGCAATAGAGTTCTAATGCTACTTAAATCGCGATATCGCATCTCATTTCTATGTTTCGTGATAAGATATAATATTCATTGCGAATTGTCATGTATACCTTGTATTCGCTTCAAAAGAATGTAAATGCGACTATTGCTTGCTAGGAAATAGCGTTTGCAGATGTCTCCGCATCGAGGCCATGGAGTTCTAAAGCTTCTTAAAACGCGATATCGCATCTCTCTTCTATGTTTCATGATAAGATATAATATTCATTGCGAAGTGTCATGTATACCTCGTATTCTCTCGAAACGAATGTAAATGCGACACTTCCTTGCTAGGAAATGGCGTATTCAGATGTCTACGTATCGCAGCAATAGAGTTATAATGCTACTTAAGTCGCGATATCGCATCTCATTTATATGTTTCGTGATAAGATAAAATATTCATCGCGAAGTGTCATGTATACCTCGTATTCACTTCAAAAGAATGTAAATGCGAATCTTCCTTGCTCGGAAATAGCGTTTGCAGATGTCTACGTATCGTAGCAATAGAGTTCTAATGCTTCTCAAAACGCGATATCGCATCTCATTTCTATGCTTCATGATAATATGTAATATTCATTGCGAAGTGTCATGCATACCTCGCATTCACTGCAATCAAATGTAAATGTGACACTTCCTTGCTAGGAAATAGAGTATTCAGGTGTCTACGTATCGTAGCAATAGCGTTCTAATGCTACTTAAATCGCGATATCACATGTCATTTATATGTTTCGTGAAAAGATATAATATTCATTGCGAAGTGTCATGTATACCTCGTATTCACTTCAAAAGAATTTAAATGCGACACTTCCATACTAGGAAATAGCGTTTGCAGATATCTCCGCATCGAGGCAATAGGGTTCTAATGCTTCTTAAGACGCGATATCGCATCTCACTATTATGATACATGATAAGATATAATGTTCATTGCGAAGTGTCATGTATACCTCGTATTCACTTCAAAAGAATTTAAATGCGACACTTCCATACTAGGAAATAGCGTTTGCAGATATCTCCGCATCGAGGCAATAGGGTTCTAATGCTTCTTAAGACGCGATATCGCATCTCACTTTTATGATACATGATAAGATATAATGCTCATTGCGAAGTGTCATGTATACCTCGTATTCACTTCAAAAGAATGTAAATGCGACACTTCCTTGCAAGGAAATGGCGTATTCAGATGTCTAGGTATCGTAGCAATAGAGTTCTAATGCTACTTAAACCGCGATATCGCATCTCATTTATATGTTTCGTGATAAGATATAATATTCATCGCGAAGTGTCATGTAAACCTCGTATTCACTTCAAAAGAATGTAAGTGCGACACTTCCATGCTAGGAAACAGTGTTTGCTGATGTCTCCGCATCGATGCCATAGAGTTCTAATGCTTCCTAAAACGCGATATCGCATCTCATTTCTATGTTTCGTGATAAGATATAATATTCATTGCGAAGTGTCATGTATACCTCGTATTCACATCAAAAGAATGTAAATGCGACACTTCGTTGCTAGGAAATAGCGTTTGCAGATGTCTACGTATCGTTGCATTAGAGTTCTAATGCTTCTCAAAACGCGATATCGCTTCCCATTTCTATGTTTCATGATAATATATAATATTCATTGCGAAGTGTCATGTGTGCCCCGTATTCACTTCAAAAAGATGTAAATGCGACAATTCCTTGCAAGGAAGTAGCGTTTGCAGATGTCTACGTATCGAAGCAATAGAGTTCTAATGCTACTTATTTCGCGATATCGCATCTCTCTACTATGTTTCATGATAAGATATAATATTCATTGCGAAGTGTCATGTACACCTCGCATTCACTACAAAAGAATGATAATACGACACTTCCATGCTAGGAAATAGCGTTTGCAGATATCTCCCCATCGAGGCAATAGGGTTCTAATGCTTTTTATGACGCGATATCGCATCTCACTTATTTGTTACATGGTAAGATATAACGTTCAGTACGAAGTGTCATGTACACCTCGTATTCACTTCAATGAATGTAAATGCGAATCTTCCTTGCTAGGAAATAGCGTTTGCAGATGTCTACGTATCGTAGCAATAGAGTTCTAATGCTTCTCAAAACGCGATATCGCATCTCATTTCTATGCTTCATGATAATATGTAATATTCATTGCGAAGTGTCATGTATGCCTCGCATTCACTGCAATCAAATGTAAATCTGACACTTCCTTGCTAGGAAATAGAGTATTCAGGTGTCTACGTATCGTGGCAGTAGAGTTCTAATGCTCCTTAGATCGCGATATCGCATCTCATTTCTATGTTTCGTGATAAATCATAATATTCATTCCGAAGTGTCATGTATACCTCGAATTCACTTCAAAAGAATGTAAATGCGACACTTCCATACTAGGAAATAGCGTTTGCAGATATCTCCGCATTGAGGCAATATGGTTCTAATGCTCCTTAAGACGCGATATCGCATCTCACTTTTATGTTACATGATAAGATATAATATTCATTGCGAAGTGTCATGTATACCTCGTATTCTCTTCAAAAGAATGTAAATGCGAATCTTCCTTGCTCGGAAATAGCGTTTGCAGATGTCTACGTATCGTAGCAATAGAGTTCTAATGCTTCTCAAAACGCGATATCGCATCTCATTTCTATGCTTCATGATAAGATATAATATTCATTGCGAAGTGTCATGTATACCTCGTATTCACTTCAAAAGAATGTAAATCCGACTATTCCTTGCTAGGAAATAGCGTTTGCAGATGTCTACGTATCGTAGCAATAGCGTTCTAATGCTACTTAAATCGCGATATCACATGTCATTTATATGTTTCGTGAAAAGATATAATATTCATTGCGAAGTGTCATGTATACCTCGTATTCACTTCAAAAGAAATTAAATGCGACACTTCCATACTAGGAAATAGCGTTTGCAGATATCTCCGCATCGAGGCAATAGGGTTCTAATGCTTCTTAAGACGCGATATCGCATCTCACTATTATGATACATGATAAGATATAATGTTCATTGCGAAGTGTCATGTATACCTCGTATTCACTTCAAAAGAATTTAAATGCGACACTTCCATACTAGGAAATAGCGTTTGCAGATATTTCCGCATCGAGGCAATAGGGTTCTAATGCTTCTTAAGACGCGATATCGCATCTCACTTTTATGATACATGATAAGATGTAATGTTCATTGCGAAGTGTCATGTATACCTCGTATTCACTTCAAAAGAATGTAAATGCGACACTTCCTTGCAAGGAAATGGCGTATTCAGATGTCTAGGTATCGTAGCAATAGAGTTCTAATGCTACTTAAATCGCAATATCGCATCTCATTTATATGTTTCGTGATAAGATATAATATTCATCGCGAAGTGTCATGTAAACCTCGTATTCACTTCAAAAGAATGTAAGTGCGACACTTCCATGTTAGGAAATAGTGTTTGCTGATGTCTCCGCATCGATGCCATAGAGTTCTAATGCTTCCCAAAACGCGATATCGCATCTCATTTCTATGTTTCGTGATAAGATATAATATTCATTGCGAAGTGTCATGTATACCTCGTATTCACATCAAAAGAATGTAAATGCGACACTTCCTTGCTAGGAAATAGCGTTTGCAGATGTCCACGTATCGAAGCAATAGAGTTCTAATGCCTCGTATATCGCGATATCGCATATCATTCCAATTTTCATGATAAGATATAATATTCATTGTGCAGTGTTATGTATATATCGTATTCACATCAAAAGAATGTAAATGCGACACTTCCTTGCTAGGAAATAGCGTATTCAGATGCCTACGTTTCGTAGCAATAGAGTTCTAATGCTACTTAAATCGCGATATCGCATCTCATTTCTATGTTTCGTGATAAGATATAATATTCATTGCGAATTGTCATGTATACCTTGTATTCGCTTCAAAGGAATGTAAATGCGACTATTGCTTGCTAGGATATAGCGTTTGCAGATGTCTCCGCATCGAGGCCATGGAGTTCTAAAGCTTCTTAAAACGCGATATCGCATCTCTCTTCTATGTTTCATGATAAGATATAATATTCATTGCGAAGTGTCATGTATACCTCGTATTCTCTCGAAACGAATGTAAATGCGACACTTCCTTGCTAGGAAATGGCGTATTCAGATGTCTACGTATCGCAGCAATAGAGTTATAATGCTACTTAAATCGCGATATCGCATCTCATTTATATGTTTCGTGATAAGATAAAATATTCATCGCGAAGTGTCATGTATACCTCGTATTCTCTTCAAAAGAATGTAAATGCGAATCTTCCTTGCTCGGAAATAGCGTTTGCAGATGTCTGCGTATCGTAGCAATAGAGTTCTAATGCTTCTCAAAACGCGATATCGCTTCCCATTTCTATGTTTCATGATAATATATAATATTCATTGCGAAGTGTCATGTGTGCCCCGTATTCACTTCAAAAAGATGTAAATGCGACAATTCCTTGCAAGGAAGTAGCGTTTGCAGATGTCTACGTATCGAAGCAATAGAGTTCTAATGCTACTTATTTCGCTATATCGCATCTCTCTACTATGTTTCATGATAAGATATAATATTCATTGCGAAGTGTCATGTATACCTCGCATTCACTACAAAAGAATGATAATACGACACTTCCATGCTAGGAAATAGCGTTTGCAGATATCTCCCCATCGAGGCAATAGGGTTCTAATGCTTTTTATGACGCGATATCGCATCTCACTTATTTGTTACATGGTAAGATATAACGTTCAGTACGAAGTGTCATGTACACCTCGTATTCACTTCAAAGAATGTAAATGCGAATCTTCCTTGCTAGGAAATAGCGTTTGCAGATGTCTACGTATCGTAGCAATGGAGTTCTAATGCTTCTCAAAACGCGATATCGCATCTCATTTCCATGCTTCATTATAAGATATAATATTCATTGCGAAGTGTCATGTATACCACGTATTCACTTCAAAAGAATGTAAATGCGAATCTTCCTTGCTAGGAAATAGCGCTTGCAGATGTCTACGTCTCGTAGCAATAGTGTTCTAATGCTTCTCAAAACGCGATGTCGCATCTCATTTTTATGCTTCATGATAAGATATAATATTCCTTGCGAAGTGTCATGTATACCTCGTATTCTCTTCAAAAGAATGTAAATGCGACTACTGCTTGCTAGGAAATAGCGTTTGCAGTTGTCTCCGCATCGAGACCGTAGAGTTCTAATGCTTCTTAGAACGCGATATCGCATCCCTCTACCGTGTTTCGTGAAGAGATATAATATTCATTGCGAAGTGTCATGTATACCTCGTATTCACTTCAAAAGAATGTAAATGCGACACTTCCATGCTAGGAAATGGTGTCTGCAGATGTCTACTCGTCGAGGCAATAAGGTTCTAATGCTTCTTAAAACGCGATATCGCATCTCACTTCTATGATTCATGATAAGATATAATATTCATTGCAAAGTGTCATGTATACCTCATATTCACTTCAAAAGAATGTAAATGCGACTATTCCTTGCTAGGAAATAGCGTATTCAGATGTCTACGTATCGTAGCAATAGAGTTCTAATGCTACTTAAATCGCGATATCGCATCTCATTTCTATGTTTTGTGATAAGATATTATATTCATTGCGAGGTGTCATGTACACCTCGTATTCACATCAAAAGAATCTAAATGCGACACTTCCTTGCTAGGAAATAGCGTATTCAGATGCCTACGTTTCGTAGCAATAGAGTTCTAATACTACTTAAATCGCGATATTGCATCTCATTTCTATGTTTCGTGATAAGATATAATATTCATTGCGAATGGTCATGTATACCTCGTATTCGCATCAAAAGAATGTAAATGAGACTATTGCTTGCTAGGAAATAGCGTTTGCAGATGTCTCCTGTCACGTCCCGGAGTGCCGATGCACTCGATACGTTAAACGAGTCTAAGCCGGTTCCCGAAATCAACGCGAATTGCGCGGAGCTGGGTTCGTTGGCGGTTAGGACGCGATTTACCGAATAAAACATGCAGCACTTACCTTTTCGATGCATAGAATTTCTATTTGCTTTCCCGTTCCAGGTATCGTGGACGTCGTGGGTCGGAGACCGGGATCGCAGCGGCGTACGGCTGGAACGGCGGAACGGTTATTGGAACAAGGCGCCACGCAGGTTGATCCTGGCTGGTGCGTATCGTCGCTGAAATTGGACGGTCCTGGGCTCGTACGGGACGTACGGCGGCGAAAACCTCCTTGACGGGAACGGAAGCTGCTCGATGGTGATCCGGATACGGGTACTCGGGTGTACCTCCCACGTATTCGCGAATAAGATGTCGAATATATTCTTTTCGTCCCGCGCGTCGTGTACGCTTTCTCGGAGGCTCGGAGTTCATCGAGAGTATTTGCGCTTTGACAGGGTACTGCTCGGCTAAGCGTTGGTTCGCTCTAGCTTGCAGGGATCCGCGTGGGCGCAAGATACTCGGTTACGGTAGCAGTGAAGTAAGAGCAGCTAAGCGTTGGTTCGCTCTAACCGTCCAGCTTCAAGACTATCGCAGACGAATTCGGAACTAGTAAGATATTCGCGAGCGTACCAGCGAATTAGAATTAGGAATTATGATTGAATATTGAATAAAGAGGCGTTGGATCTGGTAAAAGCTAATGTATATTCTATAATTTCACTACCCTAATACACTTCGACTAATTCTAAGATATTGAATAAGGTTACAATAAGAGATTGAAATAGAACTAAGTTTACGTTAAGGACTCCGCTAAGGGAGATGCGATAAAAAGAGAAGCATTAGAGCTGAGAGCTCGTTGCTTGGGAGCCAAGTGCTCGATTCGGAGGCGAGATAGGAACTGACTTCGGATCAGCGCGTCCGCGACCTCCTCGGGTCGCGAGGCGCGCGAGTCGCTGGGCCCCGGAGTGGGGACGGCGCGTGGCGGAAGAGCGGGGAGGCCGCTCGTGGTGGGGACGACCGCGTTACGCGGTGAGCCGCGCGCGTCGGCCGCGCGCTCGAGCGTGAACGTGTCTTAATTCTAGCGCACTTATATTATGTACATTTCCTTAATTCTATGTGTTTGTGGTGTGTGTATGTACATGAACGTGTCGTGTGCTTATACCTAAGACCGCATGTACGTGAATAGGGAATATGGGTGCGTAATTGCGGGTGAGTCCAGGAAGTAGTTGTCGTATTGCTCCTCTGGAGATGACGTGGGTGGAGACGGCCTCCTGGGGGTGGAAGGTGGTACGCCTGACGTTACACCACCCCCCTTGGAAAAAGAATCTCGGCCATGCCGAGATCTCTTGTCTGTCCTTCGGAACTCGGAGGGTTGGAATTTCTCGCCTGGCTCGTCCTGGCGAGGTCGTTTGAGTACTGGACGGTGTTGATGAGCATTGTTCGTACTGGAGGAACTAGAGTCACTTTCGCGATTAGCGTTCGTTTGAAGTTCACTGGTTTCACTATCACTCAGTTCGAATTGTGTCACTTTCATTTCACCCATTCTTGCGCTATACATACTATGCATTCTTTTACACAGCTTAATTTTATTAGTATGCACAATCTTATGTCGGCCTTTTACATTGAGTTTGACGTTGTTTTTGTTCAAAACTTCGAGAATTCTGTATGGTCCCGAATACTGTGCTTGAAATTTATGTTTATGGGGTTCTTTTAAGAGATAAACCCATTGACCAACCTCGAAATTTTGAACGTTAAGATTTCGATCGTAATAAAATTTGGATTTTTGTTTCGCGTTATCTAAATTGGTTTTCGCTATTTCCTGTGATTTTGAAATTCTCTCGTGGAGCTCGATAAGGTAATCGCTATATGTCTCGTTTTCGGAATTATCCTGAAAAGGAGTGGCTGACGGTGTCCTTGCTATTCTTCCAAACACTAGTTCGTGCGGTGTATACAGCGTTCCCTCGTGTACACTAGTATTATACGAGAACATTGCATACGGTAACCACTTTTCCCAGTTGTTACTCGCCTCGATATAGTGCTTCAAATACTCGGCCAAGACATGGTGGGATCTCTCAACAGACCCGTTCGTTTGAGGATGAAATGCAGTGGATTTGTACTGTTTAATGCGAAACTTAATTGCTATTGCTTTGATCAGACTGTTTATGAAATTTGAGCCCTGATCTGTAAGTATACCCTTCGGGCATCCGAACTTGCAAATGAATTCTCTGATCAATGCATCGGCAATGTCGACTGCGGTAGTTGTTTTTAGAGGGATAGCTATGGAATATTTCGTGAGGAGATCCTGAATGGTCAGTATATTCGTAAAACCATCAGGTGTTTCAGGGAGAGGACCCATAACATCCATAGAGATCTTATCAAAGGCCCTGCCAGGGGTGTCTGTCAAGGTAAGCGGTTGCCTGGTTTTGATTCTAACTAATTTTTCAGTTTGGCAACTCTTACACTTGCCGATATATTCTTGAATTTGTGTCTTCATATTAGGCCAGAAATATTGTTGCCTAATACGGGAGTAAGTTTTATTGACGCCCTTGTGGCCTCCCACGGGTGAGTCGTGGTTTTCTTTAATTATCTTCAATCTGTCTTCGATCGAAGGGGTTCGAATTAAGCCCTGGCAGACTGTGATACAGGTATTTGTCTCGTAAAATAGATCTTGTAGGATTTTTTGTATTCTGGACCAGGAAATGGAATCGATGGAAGTTTGTGCGATGCTGAATGATGATAATTGTAATTCATTCACCACGTCGTATAAGGATCGGAAAGTTTCTATGGCTGTTTGGAAATCGACCGTTCTGCTGGGGTGATCGATAATTGGAAGTTGGATTTGATAATCTTGTTCGATTTTGATAACCCTTGCTTTTGAGAGGGTGAGATCTCTGTGTGGGATGAATTTGCCGGCTCTCTCGAGGTCTTTGGCGCCCGTGTCGTATGGGTGCCCTGACCGTGTGACGAAAACAACCAAGTTGTCTCGTCTTGTTGAAATGGAGTCGCGGCTAAATTTAAATAACGGCTCGTATCTGACGTGCTCGTTTGGAAGAGGAATATAGAATTCTGGATTATCGGAAGCAGGGTGCGGAGACGGTGATGCGTCGGTAGAGGAGGGAATATCTGGCGTCGGTAAATCAGTTCCCGATGTTACCGGTGTAGGAGGTGGCGCTGGAGTGGAGTATTTTTTGCGAAGTTCCGGGGAGACGTCAAAGATGTCGTCCTCGGAGTCGTGACTATGGGAAAGCGGGAAAATTTGGACAGGATTTCGCGACAATGCGTCTGCATTTACGTTTGTCTTTCCGCTTTTGTAAACCATTTCGTAGTCAAACTCTGCAAGTTTGAGCCTCCAACGCACGAGTCTACTGGATGGGTCTTTGACCGAGTTCATCCACACTAACGGCCGATGATCGGTAACAAGTTTAAATTGATTACCGTATATATACGGTCGAAAATAGTGGACAGCGTAGACAATCGCCAGACACTCCTTCTCGATAGTGGAATAATTCCTTTCCGCGGTGTTCAGTAATCGCGACGTATACGCGATTGGCAAATCGCGGCCTATCGGACCCTGACTTAAAATAGCGCCGATCGCTTCGGCGGACGCATCGGTGGTTATTACAAACGGTTTCTTGAAATTTGGATATTGTAATATGGGCGCCTCGCATAGGCAGTCCCGAAGTCTTACAAAGGAATTTTCTTGTTCGTTGCGCCACGTAAAAGGCGCGTCCTTTTTGAGTAGATTTGTCAACGGTTTGGCGATTTGTGAAAAGTTCGCTATAAATCTCCTATAATACCCCGCGAGCCCGAGAAATTGTTTGATTTGCTTCGCGTTTCGGGGTCGTGGGAAATTTTTCACGGCACTTATCTTATTGGGGTCCGGTTTTACCCCGTGTTCGCTGATGATATGTCCTAGATAACTAACCTCTCTCCTCAGGAACTCGCATTTGTCCGGTTGCAAAACAAGATTAGCTTCTTTCAGCCTTTGCATTAATTTTTCGAACTTATTTTTGTGCTCCTGAAGAGAGCTGGCGTATATGACAATATCATCCAAATAAACAAAAATTTCGTTGCCTTGAAGACCGGACAGGACGTTGTCCATGAGTCTTTGGAAGGTTGCGGGCGCATTTTTCAGGCCGAAAGGCATCCTTTTAAACTCGTAGTGCCCGTGCGGCGTGGAAAATGCGGTTTTCGGAATATCGGCGGGTTCCATAGGAATTTGGTGGAACCCGCTCGCGAGGTCGAAGGTGCTAAAATACTTTGCGCTCCCGAGCTGGTCCAAGATCTCGGTGATGCAAGGGAGGGGATACGCGTCGGCTACGGACTTCTCATTAAGCGCGCGATAGTCTATCACGACGCGCCACTGTTTGTTGCCCAAGGAATCTGGTTTCTTGGGTACAACCCACAGTGGTGAATTGAATGGCGATTTTGAAGGAGAGATGACATCCTTTTGTAATAACTTCTCGACTTGTCGCCGAATCTCCTCCTTGTGGGCTGGCGGAAAGCGATACTGCTTTACATTTACGGGGCGATCGTCGATCGTCGGAATTTTATGCGTAGCGGCCGACGTATAACCTAATTTGTCGCCTTCGATATGAAAGCGATCCTGCGCGCTGTAGATGAGACGGATTACATGGTCCTTTTCCTCAGGATTGAGGTGATCGAGACGGAGGAGCTTCAGTATGCGTTCTAGACGCGATTCCGAGGATTCAGCGGATTTCGGCGGTAGCGGCGTTTTCGGCTTCGAATCCCGCTTTACATTGTTACCGACTGCTTGCGCGTAGGATAATTGTTGTACGCTAGCTACGTTGTAACGCGAAGGAGGAGCTTCGTTCGTCGAGTAGGATGTCGAATTAGAAATTGAATTAGAATTAGAATTTTCCCTTATGCGGGATGAGCCGATCGGTACGGCGGATACAGTGGATTTAGAATTGGAAATAGCAGATTTAATAAAAATTGGAAATAGTAAAGGACTCTCTTCCTCGTGGAGGGGAGTCATGGTTTGAATTGGCTCGAGGTTTACGTTGGGTAAGGTGATTTCCACCGCGCGGTCCGAAGAATTAATTATTCTGGTGACGGCTTTACCCTGTATTACCCTTACCAATGCGTTTCCGAAGAATATCCCCGGCGCCAAATCTATACGCGGAATTATTCCTTCCGGGAGGTTCGAGTTAATTACGCGGACCTTAATCCCGATATTCGAGCGCGGGGGAATTGCTATTCGATCTCCGCACTTCGGAGAAGAGACTTTATTCTTTATCTTTGAATTACGTTTCGCAGGCTTATCGCGTTTCGAAGGAGACTGTGCTTCACGCGGAGGCTGCGGCGACGGCGGGCCGGAGATAGGATTTCGATGCGGCGTACTCGGAGTTTGTTTATTTTGCAGCGATAGCGGAGGAGTAGGTTTCGGATGCGGCGACGGTTCGTCGATTGGTTTTACTTCGTTCTCGAAGGGAATTGTCTGACCGTTCCATCGAATATATTTCTTTAAAAACGAAATCTCCGCGTCCGCGCAAAATCCCGAGCCAAGGATTCCCGCAGTTTTGAGTGGAAAATCGTCCCTCACCACGTTGAAAGGGACGACGCGGTCGAAAATAACTAAGTTTACCGTCCCTAGGGTAACGGTTCTGCCGTCGGTAACACCCGTTATTACGACTATTTCCGTAGTATCTATACGCGCGGACGATTTTAACGCTGAACGTTTAATAATATTGACTTCCGCCCCGGTATCGATCATGAATCGTGTCGGCGCGACTAGAAGTTCTGTTTGCAAAATAACGTTCGGCGTACTCGTTTTGCCGGTGATGTTTACTGCGGCATCTCGGTTGAATCGGCGTTCATATCGTTTGCTGCGAGAGGGCGGACTCTTGGTGCGGCCTCGCGACCTGTCTCGCGGCTGGTGCGGAGGCCGTGGTCGTTTCCCGAGTTTCTAGCTAAATTATTATTATACTGCCGCTTCCGGCACTCGTCGATATCGTGCCCAGGACTTTTGCAGTATCTGCAGAATTTACTAGCGTCTCTAGAAAAAATTTGACGCGGCTGTTCGAACGCGGCGCGCTGTGCGGGAGGGGGCGCGTCCCTGGGTCGCAGGTAAGCGTCCCGACGTTCTTGCGAAAGGTACGGCGGATTCGCTTTAAAGCGGCATTCAGTCGCGTAATGGCCATAATTGTTGCATTTGTTACAAACTATTTCCGTACGTTTTTCGCGTGAATCTACTCGTGACCGTGTTTTCCCTAACCGATTACAGTCGCGTTCGTATATTTGAAATAATTCCCGTGCTCGGGTGAAAATTTGTTGTAACGTATGGAACGAGTCTGTTGGCATTTGCATCCTAATTTCGGGGATAAGCCCGTCTCTGAAACACTGCGATGTTAGTTTGTTTACCGCTTCAAGAGACTCTTGAGGGTCTCGCTGAGTGAGGCGGTCGCAATCTATTATGGCGTTTCGTAGGTCTTTAACGCGGCCAATGTAGTCGAGAATATGTTCACCGGCGCGCATATATATATTTGTGAGTTCGCCCTTATAATGTTCGGCGGATTTAACGGGCGCGAACGAACTACGAAGGATGTCGGTTAATTGAAGGATCGTTGTACATGGTTCGTCCTCTAAAGCGGCATAAGCGCGTCCTTTGAGTTTGCCTTTAAGCAAACGTGTAAAAGTGCGTTCGCAGCCGTTAGGGATTAACTCGTAAGCTCTTTTGCATGCCCGAGTGAATTGCAAAACCGGGATATTCTGCCCGTCGAATGCAGGTATGGCTTCGAGTGCCTGTTTAAGGGAAAGCTCGTCGTGCTGTGAATAGTGCGCGTAAGGAAAAGTACCTGAGCTTTGTGTCGGAGTCGGATCTAAGTGCGGAAAATCTAGCGGCACCGTGTTTTCGCGTGTTAAGTCTGGCGTTCGGCGAATCGTCTCTATTTCGCGGCGTAGTATTTCAATTTGTTGTAATAGCGCAACGGTATTGGGATCCGCGTTATCACTTGCTTTCGCGGAACCGCTCGGTCGCGCGTTGTCCGGAATTTGATCGCTAGCGGTATCTTGAAAATCGAGCGTTCTGTTTATGCGTTTGTCGCGGTCGGCTTCTTGCATCGCGGCTGCTTTTTGTGCCTGTTGGCGTGTCTTTGTCGGTGGCGTCCTGGTTGCCATGGCTTTTTCGCGATCCCTTACGGCAGAATTTCCGGAAGAAAACGCGTGGCTATCCCACCGCTGTCACCAAAAATGTCACGTCCCGGAGTGCCGATGCACTCGATACGTTAAACGAGTCTAAGCCGGTTCCCGAAATCAACGCGAATTGCGCGGAGCTGGGTTCGTTGGCGGTTAGGACGCGATTTACCGAATAAAACATGCAGCACTTACCTTTTCGATGCATAGAATTTCTATTTGCTTTCCCGTTCCAGGTATCGTGGACGTCGTGGGTCGGAGACCGGGATCGCAGCGGCGTACGGCTGGAACGGCGGAACGGTTATTGGAACAAGGCGCCACGCAGGTTGATCCTGGCTGGTGCGTATCGTCGCTGAAATTGGACGGTCCTGGGCTCGTACGGGACGTACGGCGGCGAAAACCACCTTGACGGGAACGGAAGCTGCTCGATGGTGATCCGGATACGGGTACTCGGGTGTACCTCCCACGTATTCGCGAATAAGATGTCGAATATATTCTTTTCGTCCCGCGCGTCGTGTACGCTTTCTCGGAGGCTCGGAGTTCATCGAGAGTATTTGCGCTTTGACAGGGTACTGCTCGGCTAAGCGTTGGTTCGCTCTAGCTTGCAGGGATCCGCGTGGGCGCAAGATACTCGGTTACGGTAGCAGTGAAGTAAGAGCAGCTAAGCGTTGGTTCGCTCTAACCGTCCAGCTTCAAGACTATCGCAGACGAATTCGGAACTAGTAAGATATTCGCGAGCGTACCAGCGAATTAGAATTAGGAATTATGATTGAATATTGAATAAAGAGGCGTTGGATCTGGTAAAAGCTAATGTATATTCTATAATTTCACTACCCTAATACACTTCGACTAATTCTAAGATATTGAATAAGGTTACAATAAGAGATTGAAATAGAACTAAGTTTACGTTAAGGACTCCGCTAAGGGAGATGCGATAAAAAGAGAAGCATTAGAGCTGAGAGCTCGTTGCTTGGGAGCCAAGTGCTCGATTCGGAGGCGAGATAGGAACTGACTTCGGATCAGCGCGTCCGCGACCTCCTCGGGTCGCGAGGCGCGCGAGTCGCTGGGCCCCGGAGTGGGGACGGCGCGTGGCGGAAGAGCGGGGAGGCCGCTCGTGGTGGGGACGACCGCGTTACGCGGTGAGCCGCGCGCGTCGGCCGCGCGCTCGAGCGTGAACGTGTCTTAATTCTAGCGCACTTATATTATGTACATTTCCTTAATTCTATGTGTTTGTGGTGTGTGTATGTACATGAACGTGTCGTGTGCTTATACCTAAGACCGCATGTACGTGAATAGGGAATATGGGTGCGTAATTGCGGGTGAGTCCAGGAAGTAGTTGTCGTATTGCTCCTCTGGAGATGACGTGGGTGGAGACGGCCTCCTGGGGGTGGAATGTGGTACGCCTGACGTTACACTCCGCAACGAGGCCATGGAGTTCTAAAGCTTCTTAAAACGCGATATCGCATCTCTCTTCTATGTTTCATGATAAGATATAATATTCATTGCGAAGTGTCATGTATACCTCGTATTCTCTCGAAACGAATGTAAATGCGACACTTCCTTGCTAGGAAATGGCGTATTCAGATGTCTACGTATCGCAGCAATAGAGTTATAATGCTACTTAAATCGCGATATCGCATCTCATTTATATGTTTCGTGATAAGATAAAATATTCATCGCGAAGTGTCATGTATACCTCGTATTCACTTCAAAAGAATGTAAGTGCGACACTTCCATGCTAGGAAATAGCGTTTGCTGATGTCTCCGCATCGATGCCATAGAGTTCTAATGCTTGTTAAAACGAGATATAGCATCTCTCTTCTATGTTTCATGATAAGATATAATATTCATTGCGAAGTGTCATGTATACCTCGCATTCGCTACAAAAGAATGAAAATGCGACACTTCCATGCTAGGAAATAGCATCTGCAGATGTCTACGCTTCGAGGCAATAGAGTTCTAATGCTTCTTAGATCGCGATATCGCATCTCATTTCTCTGTTTCATTATAAGATATAATATTCATTGCGAAGTGTCATGTATACCTCGTATTCTCTTCAAAAGAATGTAAATGCGAATCTTCCTTGCTCGGAAATAGCGTTTGCAGATGTCTACGTATCGTAGCAATAGAGTTCCAATGCTTCTCAAAACGCGATATCGCATCTCATTTCTATGCTTCATGATAATATGTAATACTCATTGCGAAGTGTCATGTATACCTCGCATTCACTGCAATCAAATGTAAATGTGACACTTCCTTGCTAGGAAATAGAGTATTCAGGTGTCTACGTATCGTGGCAATAGAGTTCTAATGCTCCTTAGATCGCGATATCGCATCTCATTTCTATGTTTCGTGATAAGATATAATATTCATTGCGAAGTGTCATGTATACCTCGTATTCACATCAAAAGAATGTAAATGCGACACTTCGTTGCTAGGAAATAGCGTTTGCAGATGTCTACGTATCGTTGCATTAGAGATCTAATGCTTCTCAAAACGCGATATCGCTTCCCATTTCTATGTTTCATGATAATATATAATATTCATTGCGAAGTGTCATGTGTGCCCCGTATTCACTTCAAAAAGATGTAAATGCGACAATTCCTTGCAAGGAAGTAGCGTTTGCAGATGTCTACGTATCGTAACATTGGATTTCAAATGCTTCTTAAATAGCGATATCGCATCTCATTTCTAAATTACATGATAAGATATAATATACATTGTGCAGTGTTTTGAATACCTCGTATTCACTTGAAAAGATTCTAAATGCGACACTGACTTTCTAGGAAATTGCGTTTGCAGTCGTGTACGTATCGTAACTATAGTGTTCTAATGCTTCATAAATCGCGATATCGCATCTTATTTCTATGTTTCATGATAAGATATAATATTCGTTGTGCAGTGTTATGTATACCTCGTGTTCGTTTCAAAAGAATGTAAATGCGACACTTCCTTGCTAGGAAATAGCGTTTGCAGATGTCTACGTATCGATACAATAGAGTTCTAATGCTTCTTAAATCGCCATATTACATCTCATTTCTATGTTTCATGATAAGATATAATATTCATTGCGAATTGTCATGTATACCTCGTATTCCTTTCAAAACAATGTAAATGCGACACTTGATTGCTTGGAAGTAGCGTTTGCAGATGTCTACCTATCGATGCAATAGATTTCTAATGCTTCTCAAAACGCGATATCGCTACTCATTACTATGTTTCATGATAATATATAAAATTCATTGTGGAGTGTTATGTATACTTTGTATTCACTTCAAAAGAATGTAAATGCGACACTTCCTTGCCAGGAAATAGCATTTGCAGATGTCTACGTATCGAAGCAATAGAGTTCTAATGCTTCTTAAATCGCCATATTACATCTCATTTCTATGTTTCATGATAAGATATAATATTCATTGCGAAGTGTCATGTATACCTCGCATTCGCTACAAAAGAATGAAAATGCGACACTTCCATGCTAGGAAATAGCATCTGCAGATGTCTACGCGTCGAGGCAATAGAGTTCTAATGCTTCTTAGATCGCGATATCGCATCTCATTTCTCTGTTTCATTATAAGATATAATATTCATTGCGAAGTGTCATGTATACCTCGTATTCTCTTCAAAAGAATGTAAATGCGAATCTTCCTTGCTCGCAAAATAGCGTTTGCAGGTGTCTACGTATCGTAGCAATAGAGTTCTAATGCTTCTCAAAACGCGATATCGCATCTCATTTCTATGCTTCATGATAATATGTAATATTCATTGCGAAGTGTCATGTATACCTCGCATTCACTGCAATCAAATGTAAATGTGACACTTCCTTGCTAGGAAATAGAGTATTCAGGTGTCTACGTATCGTGGCAATAGAGTTCTAATGCTCCTTAGATCGCGATATCGCATCTCATTTCTATGTTTCGTGATAAATCATAATATTCATTCCGAAGTGTCATGTATACCTCGAATTCACTTCAAAAGAATGTAAATGCGACACTTCCATACTAGGAAATAGCGTTTGCAGATATCTCCGCATTGAGGCAATAGGGTTCTAATGCTCCTTAAGACGCGATATCGCATCTCACTTTTATGTTACATGATAAGATATAATGTTCATTGCGAAGTGTCATGTATACCTCGTATTCACTACAAAAGAATGTAAATGCGACACTTCCATGCTAGGAAATAGCGTCTGCAGATGTCATCGCATCGAGCGCATAGGGTTCTAATGCTTCTTAAAACGCGATAACTCATCTCTCTTCTATGTTTCATGATAAGATATAATATTCATTGCGAAGTGTCAAGTATACCTCGTATTCACTTCAAAAGAATGTAGATCCGACTATTCCTTGCTAGGAAATAGCGTTTACAGATGTCTACGTATCGTAGCAATAGCGTTCTAATGCTACTTAAATCGCGATATCACATGTCATTGATATGTTTCGTGAAAAGATATAATATTCATTGCGAAGTGTCATGTATACCTCGTATTCACTTCAAAAGAATTTAAATGCGACACTTCCATACTAGGAAATAGCGTTTGCAGATATCTCCGCATCGAGGCAATAGGGTTCTAATGCTTCTTAAGACGCGATATCGCATCTCACTTTTATGATACATGATAAGATATAATGCTCATTGCGAAGTGTCATGTATACCTCGTATTCACTTCAAAAGAATGTAAATGGGACACTTCCTTGCAAGGAAATGGCGTATTCAGATGTCTAGGTATCGTAGCAATAGAGTTCTAATGCTACTTAAATCGCGATATCGCATCTCATTTATATGTTTCGTGATAAGATATAATATTCAACGCGAAGTGTCATGTAAACCTCGTATTCACTTCAAAAGAATGTAAGTGCGACACTTCCATGCTAGGAAATAGTGTTTGCTGATGTCTCCGCATCGATGCCATAGAGTTCTAATGCTTCCTAAAACGCGATATCGCATCTCATTTCTATGTTTCGTGATAAGATATAATATTCATTGCGAAGTGTCATGTATACCTCGTATTCACATCAAAAGAATGTAAATGCGACGCTTCGTTGCTAGGAAATAGCGTTTGCAGATGTCTACGTATCGTTGCATTAGAGATCTAATGCTTCTCAAAACGCGATATCGCTTCCCATTTCTATGTTTCATGATAATATATAATATTCATTGCGAAGTGTCATGTGTGCCCCGTATTCACTTCAAAAAGATGTAAATGCGACAATTCCTTGCAAGGAAGTAGCGCTTGCAGATGTCTACGTATCGTAACATTGGATTTCAAATGCTTCTTAAATAGCGATATCGCATCTCATTTCTAAATTACATGATAAGATATAATATACATTGTGCATTGTTTTGTATACCTCGTATTCACTTGAAAAGATTCTAAATGCGACACTGACTTTCTAGGAAATTGCGTTTGCAGTCGTGTACGTATCGTAACTATAGTGTTCTAATGCTTCATAAATCGCGATATCGCATCTTATTTCTATGTTTCATGATAAGATATAATATTCGTTGTGCAGTGTTATGTATACCTCGTGTTCGTTTCAAGAGAATGTAAATGCGACACTTCCTTGCTAGGAAATAGCGTTTGCAGATGTCTACGTATCGAAGCAATAGAGTTCTAATGCTTCTTAAATCGCCATATTACATCACATTTCTATGTTTCATGATAATATATAATATTCATTACGATGCGCCATGTATACCTCGCATACACTTCAACTGAATGTACATGCAACACTTCCTTGCTGGGAAATAGCGTTTGCAGATGTCTACGTATCGAAGCAGTAGAGTTCTAATGCTTCTTAAATCGCCATATTACATCTCATTTCTATGTTTCATGGAAAGATATAATATTCATTGTGAACTGTTATGTATACCTCGTATTCCTCTCAACAGAATGTGAATGCGACACTTCCTTGCTTGGATGTAGCGTTTGCAGATGTCTACGTATCGATACAATAGAGTTCTAATGCTTCTTAAATCGCCATATTACATCTCATTTCTATGTTTCATGATAAGATATAATATTCATTGCGAATTGTCATGTATACCTCGTATTCCTTTCAAAACAATGTAAATGCGACACTTGATTGCTTGGAAGTAGCGTTTGCAGATGTCTACGTATCGATGCAATAGATTTCTAATGCTTCTCAATACGCGATATCGCTACTCATTACTATGTTTCATGATAATATATAAAATTCATTGTGGAGTGTTATGTATACTTTGTATTCACTTCAAAAGAATGTAAATGCGACACTTCCTTGCCAGGAAATAGCATTTGCAGATGTCTACGTATCGAAGCAATAGAGTTCTAATGCTTCTTAAATCGCCATATCGCATCTCATTTCTACGACTCATGGTAAGATATAATATTCCTTCCGAAGTGATACGTATTCCTCGTCTACACTTCAAGTGACTGTAATTGCGACACTTCCTTGCTAGGAAATAGCGTTTGTAGATGTCTACGTATCGTAGCAATAGAGTTGTAATGCTTTTCAATACGCGATATCGCATCTCCTTTTTATGTCTCATGATAAGATTTAATATGCATTGTGCAGTGATATGTATGCCTCGTATTCACTTCAAAAGAATGTAAATGCGACACTTCCTTGAGAGGAAATAGGGTTTACAGATGGCTACGTATCGTAGCATTAGAGTTCTCATGCTTCTTAAAACGGGATATCGTATCTCATACCTATGTTTCATGATAGGATATAATATTCTTTGCCAAGTGTTACGTATACCTCGCATTCGCTTCAAAAGAATGTAAATCCGACACTTCCATGCTTGGAAATAGCGTTTGCAAATGTCTACGTATCGTAGCAATAGAGTTCTAATGCTAGTTAGAACCCGATATCGCATCTCACTTCTGTGATTCAAGATAAGATATAATATTCATTGCGAAGTGTCATGTATTCTCGCCTACACTTCAAAAGAATGTAAATGCGGCACTTCGTTGCTGGGAAATAGCGTTTGCAGATAACTACGTATCGTACCATTAGAGTTCTCATGCTTTATAAAACGGGATATCGCATCTCATTTCTATGTTTCATGATAAGATACAATATTCATTGCGAAGTGTCATGTATGCCTCGGACACACTTCAAATGAATGTAAATGCGACACTTCCTTGCTAGGAAATAGCGTTTGCAGGTGTCGGCGTATCGAAGCAATAGAGTTATAATGCTTCATATATCGCGATATCGCATCTCATATCTATGTTTCATGATAAGATATAGTATTCATTGTGCATTGTTATGTATACCTCGCATTCACTTCAAAAGAATGTAAATGCGACACTTCCTTGCTAAGATATAGCGCTTGCACATGTCTACGTGTCGTAGCATTAGAGTTCTCATGCTTCTTAAAACGGGATATCGTATCTCATACCTATGTTTCATGATAAGATATAATATTCATTGCGAAGTGTTATGTATACCTCGCATTCGCTTCAAAAGAATGTAAATCCGACACTTCCATGCTAGAAAATAGTGTTTGCAAATGTCTACGTATCGTAGCAATAGAGTTCTAATGCTAGTTAGAACCCAATATCGCATCTCACTTCTGTGTTTCAAGATAAGATATAATATTCATTGCGAAGTGTCATGTATTCTCGTCTACACCTCAAAAGAATGTAAATGCAACACTTCCTTGCTAGGGAATAGCGTTTCCAGATGTCTACGTATCGAAGCAATAGAGTTCTAATGGGGAGGGATAGAGGTCCTTCTCACACCCGAGAACCATCCTGTTCGTCTCCATGGACTATGGCAGCGGTCTTATAGTTGCAGAGCTCTGGATCCTATCCTTCGGGCTTCAGTGTCTCTTCTTGCTCACTTCCCGACTCCTCCACCGTCGAGCCTGTCACGCTACCTCGGCGCACAGCCCTTCCGCGAACCTGCGGTCTTATTATCCGCCGAAGAGGCGTCGTATGGGTCGCTTCTTCCATCAGCTCGCCAGTCTAATCCGTAGAACGGCGAGAGAGGAACGGCGGGGGGGGGGGGGGGGGGGGGGAGGTTCTACCATCGTGTATTTCACGCTCCTCGCAAATACAGCTATCGCGATGGTCCGTGTCGCGCTTCCCGCATGGCTGGTGGTCTGCGAGCTAGTCTAACCGAAGCAGGGGCGGGGGGGAGCGAGCCTTGTGACTTCACCACGTCACAGTACATACAAATTTGCGATTAAGTAGCTATGTGTTCAAATTCAATTCCGAATAATGCACTAAAAAGCATCCCAGATAACAAACGGCAAGATGGTAGCGACACCATGCCGGCACTATATTACCACTTCCGAGGAGTGTCATCTGATTCGTAGTCATCTGTGACCGGATTCGTTGACTAAAATGCCAGAACGTGTTACCAGCACGTTCTAGACAAGCGAATCGCGCAGAACCAGCACCATGGTGACACGCGTATCATCGCTCCATTCATGAATCTCCTCAGCAATGACGCAGGATCACATTTGGCAATGGGGAACCTGTGCTTTCATACAAATTAGAACCGTTAGATGTCAGTAGATGTTCAGTATATGAGTATTGATAGACATTTTGATGGTCGTTTTCCTATATTTATAGTTATTGAGCGAGTCGTATATATTTCTTTCAATCCATCATAGACTAAAAATATTAATTATAAAAAAAATATTACTTATAAAATAAAAATTCATGCTGTTGCGTCCTTAACTTCGCCTTGTGTAATTTTTGATATAACATGCTGTCATCGTATTTAATGTAACCCTCAATTGCATGAATTTGTAACAATAAATTGAAGAAAATATATATAAAATAAGTGTATATATTTTTATGACAAAGTAATTATCGACTTTATGGAAAAAATCGCCCTATCGAGCTAGTTTATAGAAAATAATAAAATCGAATTCTTATATCTTTGTTTTGTGCCGGTGTATCTATATTGGAATCAAAATAAATAAATTGCACAGTTTAGTCATTTTTCATATTTGCTTATAATTTTTATGGAAACAGCTTCCCCATTAGTAAATGTCAGCCTACGCCACAACCACGCGTATAGCTATGGTGAGCTAATAGTGTCATTGCCACGGCCGTGTGCTATATCGCGGTGCATTAATCGTGCCGTGATACGAGTGTCGCCCCAGTACTAACAGTATGCCATTTCGAAAGCTGAGTAGGAGCACTTTGTTAGCACAGTTCTGTCACGGAATTCGTTCCATCCGTTGTCATTGGCGTGCCAATCGCTGGCTGTTTGGGATATTGTAGTGCATGAGGCAGACTTGTTCCTTATCATCGTCAAGGAGATGGATTTTCACTTCCCCCTTTTTGAATTTTTTAAATTATTGTTTGGAATTTTTGCCGTTTCTGTATCTCTATGACCGCATTGTGGATTCAACTTATGTACGATCTTTTTGGTCTTCATCTTTTGTTACATGTAATATTATATATGTGATGCACGTTTGTTATGTAATGCTCCGATTTGTAAGCCTCAGATACTTTTATTCTTTGGTAAAGCAACTTATTCGATTAATATATATTTATTAGACATAGATATAAACAATTAGAAAAATGTTATTAAAACGCTATTAAATATGTTGTTGCAATTATATATTTAAGGTCTGAAGATGTAGACGCAATTAATGTCCGATATTTTACGTGATCCAATCGACGTATCAAGTGAGGCTATGAAATATAAAAATCTTTTACTATTCTTCGACCCCTTTACATGTTACATGAATGATAAGTTCTGCAAGACAAGAAGCCTGAATTAGTGAGATATCTAGGAACATAAGTAATTTGTAAGTAACACATCTTTTCTCTTTGAAATATTTGCCTTTGCATAGAATAGAACGTATAGATATAATTGCCTGTTTTGTACCCATTTCGGTCCAATTCTATTATAGCCTTTGAGCAGAAGTAATATTGCTTATACTTGATTTTTGCAATAGTTCTTTAATTAACAGATTTTATTAACCTAGAATCATCATTTGACGGATGTATCAATCTACTTTGTAGCTCCATCAGTTTCTTTTTCTGCTCGCTACTTTCCATTTTCAGTTCCGTATACTTATCCTTTATGACCATCATATATGTTGCGTAAAATTACAATAACTTTTTGTCCTCAAATTTTGCGGATATTTCAATTAAATTTCCTTTGATTAAATAAACGGAAATTAAAAAACAGTGGCACGTACCATTTCTTGGAAACGTTGTATCGTAATTTGCATCTGACTGTTTTGAAAGGCACGCACTTTGCTTAACGTTTGCAATGATTCGGTTAGCGAAGTAAAGTAATATTCTACTTTCGAAATTGTTGGCTCTTGTAATACTAAGGCAAATATATTCATCTGTCGACATCGTGAACATTGTTTTTTGGCAAAATTCCAGAAAAACAAATATACTATAAGTAAAATAATAAACATCATAATATTAAATTTAACTCTGTTCATCGTTGCCTTGTTGGACAGATCCATAACAATATACAGGGTGGGGCAGTAATAATTAGCACCTCAGATATCCACGATACTATAAGTTTCATAGAAGTTTTTGCTAATATAGAATTGCATAGTACAAAGGGGCCATCCGTTGATGAAAATAGTTTTTTTGTAAGTGGAGTTATGTTGGACATATGAAGGTTACCTTCATTTTTTAAAATGAATTGGTATGTCCATTCTTCCGTAATACGATAGAGCATTTTAAAGCAAGTTTAACGATCTGTAACATGAAGGCATTGAAGGTTACAAAAAGTAAAGAAAGGCGATAATACTCACGGTTTTGATAGTAAATGAAACATACGTATTGTAAACAGTGGTGGAAGGCGTAATACTTACCGTTTGCTTCACTGTGAATAAACACCTTTCGAAGGGCATTTCAATAGTTTGCAGCATAAGTTAAACATGATAAGATTAGTATTGAAAAATCGGTTCGAATACGTTTGGTTAGGCTGATCTTTGTATCGTTCATTTTATAAGTACTGAGCTGCGGATTCCTGAGGACAGCTCACAAAATTGTTGAACTATGGAAGATTATCATTGTGAATTTGAATCAAAAGGTAATTAAATTCCATTAGATTGTAAACAGATCTCAATGTTTCATTTTAGATAGTAAGATTAAATACTCTTGACAAAACTACAAGAATGGATACATACCTTTCTGTTATTATTATTTCATAGAGAATTATAATTGCAATTATATAGTTCATTACGATAAAAAATATTTCTCAGAAAATTCTAAATATTAAATTAAAGAATCAAGTAAAACATTTTTAATAATTACGAATATGAAAAATACTTGAACATTCCAATAGAAAGATGTCTAAACAGGAGTTAGAAAAGTCAAACATTCAATTTCAATTCCAGAATTCATCTATAAGAGGTAAAATGTTTTGAAAGCTTTAATTACAGTCTTTAATGCAAGCAGTTGGGCAGTATTTCAATTTTTAAGAAAATTGATGATAGTCAACCGTTTTGAAGTGGTCAGAATCTTTGCCGTTTGAGCAATAAGTGAGTAACAAATAACTGCATAAATTCCAGGCTTAAAAACTTATGGATTAAATCCTATGCAGACTCGTTTATGAGCGAGTTACTAAATAATAATGCACACTAAGTAATCATTTTAAAACTTAAACGATTACATCTCGCGAACTTTCAAAGATATCAGAAGCGTGAAAAGTATGTGGTTTATCAAAAACTCTTCTAAAAGAACGGACGAAGCCAATAGAAATCTTTGTTGAAGTAAGCAAGTTCTAAAGTTCTAAGCAACGCGATGGCCCTTATCTGCCTATGGTTCATAGCAAGTAAGTTCTGAATTTCTATGAAATCCGATGGAATTTCTCACTACTAACGTTTCAAAGTAAGTTCGAAAATTCTCAGTTCTACGTTTAAAACTATGTGTGTTCTATATATCTATGTAAAGTGATGGTTCCTATTAGTTGTGACGGAAACCTATATATAGTAAGTCAGGGAAGCTCGAAGGGGTTAATTATCTAAATGCTTTAAGGTGTAAAACGTACTTTAATCTAAAGCGATCTATCGTTCCAAGGTATCCGCTCACGTACAACTTTTCTAGGGCGCCAGCTGTTCAGAAAGTAGCAAAGGGATAGACTACACGACCCCGGGAACCCTGGGGCGGAACAACCCTTGAAACTTCGAAATGGTCCTCCTCTCGACTACGCCTAGCCAAGTACACACACTCAGGTCGCGAGATACTGAAGTCACGGCATGTTTATTTATGGTCTCGACGTGGGTGTAACTAAGAAGGGCTACGGGAAACTACGCAACACGCCGCAAATTACCGGGTATCATAACTCACTTCACGATATAAGATACAATATACAATATGCGACACAAGAAATGGGACGCTTTAGCGAATAAGCTCTCACGTTCTCTTCTTCAGGTTCCTTGAATTCGCTGGTGGTCCTCGGGTCTCCTGCATCCTCCTCGAGGCTCCTTGGTGGAGTGGGCTGTAGGCTTCGGTATTGTTCGAGTCCATCGATCAGTGGATTTCGGCGATTTCCTCTTCTCGCCCCTTTGGTTGTCCCTGAGGGGATCCTCCTGATCATTTAAATTGCGTAGCGCCTCGCGCGCCGCGCTCCTGTCACGTAAAATTGAGAGAAATGACTTAGAATGAAACGAGAGTCAATAACTGTTCACTCGACTCTTTATTTAACACAAGATATAAACTTTTATATTACCGTTTGTAGGGCAGAGTTTCAGGATGTACGCCGATGATAACTTTAAGACTACTGACCTAGACAATCCCTAGGTCTCTTATATGTTATGTTTTTCTGGAGTAGGGGTAGGACCTTAACCCTGCTCTTTGGAATTAGGGTATGATAATATAAACGGGATGCGTCAGGCGGGTGACACTTGTTTGTTTCCTCTAGCGAGATTACGGGCATGTTGGTATAGGCTATTTGAGAATGCGTTTGTCATTACATTCCCATGGCCCACCTGCAGGGCCGCTGGACTTTTGACTTCTCTTTAGGGGGTTAAGGATGGTTGAGGACCTTCTCACATCCCAGAGCATTATAAAGCACAAAGGCAGATAAGCATAATGCGATGCATAGAGCTTTACAACCTTCTAACCTACTTTGAACTGTTTATATGAAATGCAATATTGAGGTGCATGAAGCATGACAAATTAAATGCTTCGGCACCTGGACATCTAGAAACGCTATCCCCGGGCAAGAAAGTGTAGGGTTCACACTCAATTCATATGCTGAAGCAGATAAACATAACGCGATGCTGTGAATATTACATCTTATCATGAAATATAGAAATAAGATGCGCAGCCGCGTTTTACGAAGCATTAGAACTCTATTGCTTCTAAACCTTCAGATATAGAAACGATATTCCGTAGCAAGGAAGTGATCCATTTACATTCATTTGAAGTGTAGAGGAGATATACATAACGCGTTGCATTGAAATTACATCTTATCATGTGACTTAGAATTGATATGCGATATCGCGTTTTATAAAGAGTTAGAAATCTATTGCTTCGATGCGTAGACATCTAGAAACGCTATTTCCTTGCAAGGAAGTGTCGCATTTACATTCATTTGAAGTGTAGAGGAGGAATACATAACACTTAGCAAATCATATTGCATCTTACCATGAAACATAGAAATGAGATGCGATATCGCGTTTTAAGAAGCATTAGAACTCTATTGCTACGATACCTAGACATCTGCAGACGCTATTTCCTAGCAAGGAAGTGTCGCATTTACATTCATTTGAAGTGTAGACGAGGAATACATAACACTTCGCATATCATATTATATCTTACCATGAAACATAGAAATGAGATGCGATATCGCGTTTTAAGAATCATAAGAAACCTATTGCTACGATACGTAGACAACTGCAAACGCTATTTCCTTGCAAGGAAGTGTAGCATTTACATTCATTTGAATCGTATACGAGGAATGCATAACACTTCGCAAATCATATTATATCTAACCATGAAACATGGAAATGAGATGCGATATCGCGATTTAAGAAGCATTAGAACTCTATTGCTACGATAGGTAGACATCTGCAGACGCTATTTCCTAGCAAGGAAATGCCGCACTTACGTTCATTTGAATCGTAGACGAGGAATGCATAACACTCCGCAATGAATATTATATCTTATCATGAAACATAGATATGAGATGCAATATCTCGTTTTAAGCAGCATTTGAACTCTATTGCTACGATACCTAGACATCTGCAGACGCTATTTCCTAGCAACGAAGTGTCGCATTCACATTCATTTGGAGTGTAGACGAGGATTACATAACACTTCGCAAATCATATTATATCTTACCATGAAGCATAGAAATGAGATGCGATACCGCGTTTTAAGAATGATAAGAACTCTATTGCTACGATACGTAGACATCTGCAAACGCTATTTCCTAGCAAGGAAGTGTCGCATTCACATTCATTTGATGTGTAGACGAGGAATACATAACACTTCGCAAATCATATTATATCTTACCATGAGACATAGAAATGAGATGCGATACCGCATTTTAAGAATCATAAGAACTCTATTGCTACGATACGTAGACATCTGCAAACGCTATTTCCTTGCAAGGAAGTGTCGCATTTACATTCATTTGAAGTGTAGAGGAGGAATACATAACACTTAGCAAATCATATTGCACCTTACCATGAAACATAGAAATGAGATGCGATATCGCGTTTTAAGAAGCATTAGAACTCTATTGCTACGATACCTAGACATCTGCAGACGCTATTTCCTAGCAAGGAAGTGTCGCATTTACATTCATTTGAAGTGTAGACGAGGAATACATAACACTTCGCATATCATATTATATCTTACCATGAAACATAGAAATGAGATGCGATATCGCGTTTTAAGAATCATAAGAAACCTATTGCTACGATACGTAGACAACTGCAAACGCTATTTCCTTGCAAGGAAGTGTAGCATTTACATTCATTTGAATCGTATACGAGGAATGCATAACACTTCGCAAATCATATTATATCTAACCATGAAACATGGAAATGAGATGCGATATCGCGATTTAAGAAGCATTAGAACTCTATTGCTACGATAGGTAGACATCTGCAGACGCTATTTCCTAGCAAGGAAATGCCGCATTTACATTCATTTGAAGTATAGACGAGGAATACATAACTCTTCGCAAATCATATTATATCTTACCATGAAACATAGAAATGAGATGCGATATCGCGTTTTAAGAATCATAAGTGCACTATTGCAACGATACGTAGACATCTGCAAACGCTATTTCCTAGCGAGGAAGTGTCGCTTTCACATTCATTTGAAGTGTAGACGAGGAATACATAACACTTCGCAAATCATATTATATCTTACCATGAAACATAGAAATGAGATGCGATACCGCGTTTTAAGAATCATAAGTACTCTATTGCTACGATACGTAGACATCTGCAAACGCTATTTCCTTGCAAGGAAATGTGGCATTTACATTCATTTGAAGTGTAGACGAGGAATACATAACACCTCGCAAATCATATTACATCTTACCATGAAACATAGAAATGAGATGCGATATCGCGATTTAAGAAGCATTAGAACTCTATTGCTACGATAGGTAGACATCTGCAGACGCTATTTCCTAGCAAGGAAATGCCGCACTTACGTTCATTTGAATCGTAGACGAGGAATGCATAACACTCCGCAATGAATATTATATCTTATCATGAAACATAGATATGAGATGCAATATCTCGTTTTAAGCAGCATTTGAACTCTATTGCTACGATACCTAGACATCTGCAGACGCTATTTCCTAGCAACGAAGTGTCGCATTCACATTCATTTGGAGTGTAGACGAGGATTACATAACACTTCGCAAATCATATTATATCTTACCATGAAGCATAGAAATGAGATGCGATACCGCGTTTTAAGAATGATAAGATCTCTATTGCTACGATACGTAGACATCTGCAAACGCTATTTCCTAGCAAGGAAGTGTCGCATTCACATTCATTTGATGTGTAGACGAGGAATACATAACACTTCGCAAATCATATTATATCTTACCATGAGACATAGAAATGAGATGCGATACCGCATTTTAAGAATCATAAGAACTCTATTGCTACGATACGTAGACATCTGCAAACGCTATTTCCTTGCAAGGAAGTGTCGCATTTACATTCATTTGAAGTGTAGAGGAGGAATACATAACACTTAGCAAATCATATTGCATCTTACCATGAAACATAGAAATGAGATGCGATATCGCGTTTTAAGAAGCATTAGAACTCTATTGCTACGATACCTAGACATCTGCAGACGCTATTTCCTAGCAAGGAAGTGTCGCATTTACATTCATTTGAAGTGTAGACGAGGAATACATAACACTTCGCATATCATATTATATCTTACCATGAAACATAGAAATGAGATGCGATATCGCGTTTTAAGAATCATAAGAAACCTATTGCTACGATACGTAGACAACTGCAAACGCTATTTCCTTGCAAGGAAGTGTAGCATTTACATTCATTTGAATCGTATACGAGGAATGCATAACACTTCGCAAATCATATTATATCTAACCATGAAACATGGAAATGAGATGCGATATCGCGATTTAAGAAGCATTAGAACTCTATTGCTACGATAGGTAGACATCTGCAGACGCTATTTCCTAGCAAGGAAATGCCGCATTTACATTCATTTGAAGTATAGACCAGGAATACGCAACTCTTCGCAAATCATATTATATCTTACCATGAAACATAGAAATGAGATGCGATATCGCGTTTTAAGAATCATAAGTGCACTATTCCAACGATACGTAGACATCTGCAAACGCTATTTCCTAGCGAGGAAGTGTCGCTTTCACATTCATTTGAAGTGTAGACGAGGAATACATAACACTTCGCAAATCATATTATATCTTACCATGAAACATAGAAATGAGATGCGATACCGCGTTTTAAGAATCATAAGTACTCTATTGCTACGATACGTAGACATCTGCAAACGCTATTTCCTTGCAAGGAAATGTGGCATTTACATTCATTTGAAGTGTAGACGAGGAATACATAACACCTCGCAAATCATATTACATCTTACCATGAAACATAGAAATGAGATGCGATATCGCGTTTTAAGAAGCATTAGAACTCTATTGCTACGATACGTAGACATCTGCAAACGCTATTTCCTTGCAAGGAAGTGTCGCATTTACGTTCATTTGAATCGTAGACGAGGAATGCATAACACTTCGCAATGAATATTATATCTTATCATGAAACATAGATATGAGATGCAATATCTCGTTTTAAGAAGCATTTGAACTCTATTGCTTCGATACGTAGACATCTGCAAACGCTATTTCCTTGCAAGGAAGTGTCGCATTTACGTTCATTTGAATCGTAGACGAGGAATGCATAACACACCGCAATGAATATTATATCTTATCATGAAACATAGATATGAGATGCAATATCTCGTTTTAAGCAGCATTTGAACTCTATTGCTACGATACCTAGACATCTGCAGACGCTATTTCCTAGCAACGAAGTGTCGCATTCACATTCATTTGGTGTGCAGACGAGGATTACATAACACTTCGCAAATCATATTATATCTTACCATGAAACATAGAAATGAGATGCGATACCGCGTTTTAAGAATGATAAGAACTCTATTGCTACGATACGTAGACATCTGCAAACGCTATTTCCTTGCAAGGAAGTGTCGCATTTACATTCATTTGAAGTGTAGACGAGGAATACATAACACTTCGCAAATCATATTACATCTTACCATGAAACATAGAAATGAGATGCGATATCGCGTTTTAAGAAGCATTAGAACTCTATTGCTACGATACCTAGATATCTGCAGACGCTACTTCCTAGCAAGGAAGTGTCGCATTCACATTCATTTGATGTGTAGACGAGGAATACATAACACTTCGCAAATCATATTATATCTTACCATGAGACATAGAAATGAGATGCGATACCGCATTTTAAGGATCATAAGAACTCTATTGCTACGATACGTGGACATCTGCAAACGCTATTTCCTTGCAAGGAAGTGTCGCATTTACATTCATTTGAATCGTAGACGAGGAATGCATACCACTTCGCATTGAATATTATATGTTATCGTGAAACATAGATATGAGATGCAATATCTCGTTTTAAGCAGCATTAGAACTCTATTGCTACGATACCTAGATATCTGCAGACGCTATTTCCTAGCAAGGAAGTGTCGCATTCACATTCATTTGATGTGTAGACGAGGAATACATAACACTTCGCAATCATATTACATCTTACCATCAAACATAGAAATGAGATGCGATATCGCGTTTTAAGAAGCATTAGAACTCTATTGCTACGATACCTAGATATCTGCAGACGCTATTTCCTAGCAAGGAAGTGTCGCATTCACATTCATTTGATGTGTAGACGAGGAATACATAACACTTCTCAAATCATATTATATCTTACCATGAAACATAGAAATGAGATGCGATACCGCACTTTAAGAATCATAAGAACTCTATTGCTACGATACGTAGACATCTGCAAACGCTATTTCCTTGCAAGGAAGTGTCGCATTTACATTCATTTGAATCGTAGACGAGGAATGCATAACACTTCGCATTGAATATTATATGTTATCATGAAACATAGATATGAGATGCAATATCTCGTTTTAAGAAGCATGTGAACTCTATTGCTTCGATACGTAGACATCTGCAAACGCTATGTCCTTGCAAGGAAGTGTCGCATTTTCATTCATTTGAAGTGTAGACGAGGAATACATAACACTTCGCAAATCATATTACATCTTACCATGAAACATAGAAATGAGATGCGATATCGCGTTTTAAGAAGCATTAGAACTCTATTGCTACGATACCTAGATATCTGCAGACGCTATTTCCTAGCAAGGAAGTGTCGCATTCACATTCATTTGATGTGTAGACGAGGAATACATAACACTTCGCAAATCATATTATATCTTACCATGAGACATAGAAATGAGATGCGATACCGCATTTTAAGAATCATAAGAACTCTATTGCTACGATACGTAGACATCTGCAAACGCTATTTCCTTGCAAGGAAGTGTCGCATTTACATTCATTTGAATCGTAGACGAGGAATGCATAACACTTCGCATTGAATATTATATGTTATCATGAAACATAGATATGAGATGCAATATCTCGTTTTAAGCAGCATTTGAACTCTATTTCTTCGATACGTAGACATCTGCAAACGCTATTTCCTTGCAAGGAAGTGTCGCATTTACGTTCATTTGAATCGTAGACGAGGAATGCATAACACTCCGCAATGAATATTATATCTTATCATGAAACATAGATATGAGATGCAATATCTCGTTTTAAGCAGCATTAGAACTCTATTGCTGCGATACGTAGACATCTGCAAACGCTATTTCCTTGCAAGGAAGTGTCGCATTTACATTCACTTGAATCGTAGACGAGGAATGCATAACACTTCGCAAATCATATTACATCTTACCATGAAACATAGAAATGAGATGCGATATCGCGTTTTATGAAGCATTAGAACTCTATTGCTACGATACCTAGACATCTGCAGACGCTATTTCCTAGCAAGGAAGTGTCGCATTTACATTCATTTCAAGTGTAGACGAGGAATACATGACACTTCGCAAATCATATTATATCTTACCATGAAACATAGAAATGAGATGCGATATCGCGTTTTAAGAAGCATTAGAAAGCTATTGCTACGATACGTAGACATCTGCAGACGCTATTTCCTAGCGAGGAAGTATCGCATTCACATTCATTTGAAGCGTAGACGAGGAATACATAACACTTCGCAAATCATATTATATCTTACCATGAAACATAGAAATGAGATGCGATATCGCGTTTTAAGAATCATAAGAACTCTATTGCTATGATACCTAGATATCTGCAGACGCTATTTCCTAGCAAGGAAGTGTCGCATTTACATTCATTTGAAGTGTAGAGGAGGAATACATGATTCTTCGCAAATCATATTATATCTTACCATGAAACCTAGAAATGGGATGCGATATCGCGTTTTAAGTAGCATCAGAACACTATTGCCACGATAGGTAGACATTTGCAAACGCTATTTCCTGGCAAGGAAGTGTCGCATTTAAATTCATTTGAAGTGTAGACGAGGAATACATGACACTTCGCAGATCATATTATAACTTACCATGAAACATAGAAATGAGATGCGATATCGCGTTTTAAGAAGCATTAGAAAGCTATTGGTACGATACGTAGACATCTGCTAACGCTATATCCTATCGAGGAAGTATCGCATTCACATTCATTTGACGTGTAGACGAGGAATACATAACACTTCGCAAATCATGTTATATCTTACCATGAAACATAGAAATGAGATGCGATATCGCGTTTTAAGAAGCATTAGAATTCTATTGCTACGATATCTAGATATCTGCAGACGCTATTTCCTAGCAAGGAAGTGTCGCTGTCACGTCCCGGAGTGCCGATGCACTCGATACGTTAAACGAGTCTAAGCCGGTTCCCGAAATCAACGCGAATTGCGCGGAGCTGGGTTCGTTGGCGGTTAGGACGCGATTTACCGAATAAAACATGCAGCACTAACCTTTTCGATGCATAGAATTTCTATTTGCTTTCCCGTTCCAGGTATCGTGGACGTCGTGGGTCGGAGACCGGGATCGCAGCGGCGTACGGCTGGAACGGCGGAACGGTTATTGGAACAAGGCGCCACGCAGGTTGATCCTGGCTGGTGCGTATCGTCGCTGAAATTGGACGGTCCTGGGCTCGTACGGGACGTACGGCGGCGAAAACCTCCTTGACGGGAACGGAAGCTGCTCGATGGTGATCCGGATACGGGTACTCGGGTGTACCTCCCACGTATTCACGAATAAGATGTCGAATATATTCTTTTCGTCCCGCGCGTCGTGTACGCTTTCTCGGAGGCTCGGAGTTCATCGAGAGTATTTGCGCTTTGACAGGGTACTGCTCGGCTAAGCGTTGGTTCGCTCTAGCTTGCAGGGATCCGCGTGGGCGCAAGATACTCGGTTACGGTAGCAGTGAAGTAAGAGCAGCTAAGCGTTGGTTCGCTCTAACCGTCCAGCTTCAAGACTATCGCAGACGAATTCGGAACTAGTAAGATATTCGCGAGCGTACCAGCGAATTAGAATTAGGAATTATGATTGAATATTGAATAAAGAGGCGTTGGATCTGGTAAAAGCTAATGTATATTCTATAATTTCACTACCCTAATACACTTCGACTAATTCTAAGATATTGAATAAGGTTACAATAAGAGATTGAAATAGAACTAAGTTTACGTTAAGGACTCCGCTAAGGGAGATGCGATAAAAAGAGAAGCATTAGAGCTGAGAGCTCGTTGCTTGGGAGCCAAGTGCTCGATTCGGAGGCGAGATAGGAACTGACTTCGGATCAGCGCGTCCGCGACCTCCTCGGGTCGCGAGGCGCGCGAGTCGCTGGGCCCCGGAGTGGGGACGGCGCGTGGCGGAAGAGCGGGGAGGCCGCTCGTGGTGGGGACGACCGCGTTACGCGGTGAGCCGCGCGCGTCGGCCGCGCGCTCGAGCGTGAACGTGTCTTAATTCTAGCGCACTTATATTATGTACATTTCCTTAATTCTATGTGTTTGTGGTGTGTGTATGTACATGAACGTGTCGTGTGCTTATACCTAAGACCGCATGTACGTGAATAGGGAATATGGGTGCGTAATTGCGGGTGAGTCCAGGAAGTAGTTGTCGTATTGCTCCTCTGGAGATGACGTGGGTGGAGACGGCCTCCTGGGGGTGGAAGGTGGTACGCCTGACGTTACACCACCCCCCTTGGAAAAAGAATCTCGGCCATGCCGAGATCTCTTGTCTGTCCTTCGGAACTCGGAGGGTTGGGATTTCTCGCCTGGCTCGTCCTGGCGAGGTCGTTTGAATACTGGACGGCGTTGATGAGCATTGTTCGTACTGGAGGAACTAGAGACACTTTCGCGATTAGCGTTCGTTTGAAGTTCACTGGTTTCGCTATCACTCAGTTCGAATTGTGTCACTTTCATTTCGCCCATTCTTGCGCTATACATACTATGCATTCTTTTACACAGCTTAATTTTATTAGTATGCACAATCTTATGTCGGCCTTTTACATTGAGTTTGACGTTGTTTTTGTTCAAAACTTCGAGAATTCTGTATGGTCCCGAATACTGTGCTTGAAATTTATGTTTATGGGGTTCTTTTAAGAGATAAACCCATTGACCAACCTCGAAATTTTGAACGTTAAGATTTCGATCGTAATAAAATTTGGATTTTTGTTTCGCGTTATCTAAATTGGTTTTCGCTGTTTCCTGTGATTTTGAAATTCTCTCGTGGAGCTCGATAAGGTAATCGCTATATGTCTCGTTTTCGGAATTATCCTGAAAAGGAGTGGCTGACGGTGTCCTTGCTATTCTTCCAAACACTAGTTCGTGCGGTGTATACAGCGTTCCCTCGTGTACACTAGTATTATACGAGAACATTGCATACGGTAACCACTTTTCCCAGTTGTTACTCGCCTCGATATAGTGCTTCAAATACTCGGCCAAGACATGGTGGGATCTCTCAACAGACCCGTTCGTTTGAGGATGAAATGCAGTGGATTTGTACTGTTTAATGCGAAACTTAATTGCTATTGCTTTGATCAGGCTGTTTATGAAATTTGAGCCCTGATCTGTAAGTATACCCTTCGGGCATCCGAACTTGCAAATGAATTCTCTGATCAATGCATCGGCAATGTCGACTGCGGTAGTTGTTTTTAGAGGGATAGCTATGGAATATTTCGTGAGGAGATCCTGAATGGTCAGTATATTCGTAAAACCATCAGGTGTTTCAGGGAGAGGACCCATAACATCCATAGAGATCTTATCAAAGGCCCTGCCAGGGGTGTCTGTCAAGGTAAGCGGTTGCCTGGTTTTGATTCTAACTAATTTTTCAGTTTGGCAACTCTTACACTTGCCGATATATTCTTGAATTTGTGTCTTCATATTAGGCCAAAAATATTGTTGCCTAATACGGGAGTAAGTTTTATTGACGCCCTTGTGGCCTCCCACAGGTGAGTCGTGGTTTTCTTTAATTATCTTCAATCTGTCTTCGATCGAAGGGGTTCGAATTAAGCCCTGGCAGACTGTGATACAGGTATTTGTCTCGTAAAATAGATCTTGTAGGATTTTTTGTACTCTGGACCAGGAAATGGAATCGATGGAGGTTTGTGCGATGCTGAATGATGATAATTGTAGTTCATTCACCACGTCGTATAAGGATCGGAAAGTTTCTATGGCTGTTTGGAAATCGACCGTTCTGCTGGGGTGATCGATAATTGGAAGTTGGATTTGATAGTCTTGTTCGATTTTGATAACCCTTGCTTTTGAGAGGGTGAGATCTCTGTGTGGGATGAATTTGCCGGCTCTCTCGAGGTCTTTGGCGCCCGTGTCGTATGGGTGCCCTGACCGTGTGACGAAAACAACCAAGTTGTCTCGTCTTGTTGAAATGGAGTCGCGGCTAAATTTAAATAACGGCTCGTATCTGACGTGCTCGTTTGGAAGAGGAATATAGAATTCTGGATTATCGGAAGCAGGGTGCGGAGATGGTGATGCGTCGGTAGAGGAGGGAATATCTGGCGTCGGTAAATCGGTTCCCGATGTTACCGGTGTAGGAGGTGGCGCTGGAGTGGAGTATTTTTTGCGGAGTTCCGGGGAGACGTCAAAGATGTCGTCCTCGGAGTCGTGACTATGGGAAAGCGGGAAAATTTGGACAGGATTTCGCGACAATGCGTCTGCATTTACGTTTGTCTTTCCGCTTTTGTAAACCATTTCGTAGTCAAACTCTGCAAGTTTGAGCCTCCAACGCACGAGTCTACTGGATGGGTCTTTGACCGAGTTCATCCACACTAACGGCCGATGATCGGTAACAAGTTTAAATTGATTACCGTATATATACGGTCGAAAATAGTGGACAGCGTAGACAATCGCCAGACACTCCTTCTCGATAGTGGAATAATTCCTTTCCGCGGTGTTCAGTAATCGCGACGTATACGCGATTGGCAAATCGCGGCCTATCGGACCCTGACTTAAAATAGCGCCGATCGCTTCGGCGGACGCATCGGTGGTTATTACAAACGGTTTCTTGAAATTTGGATATTGTAATATGGGCGCCTCGCATAGGCAGTCCCGAAGTCTTACAAAAGAATTTTCTTGTTCGTTGCGCCACGTAAAAGGCGCGTCTTTTTTGAGTAGATTCGTCAACGGTTTGGCGATTTGTGAAAAGTTCGCTATAAATCTCCTATAATACCCCGCGAGCCCGAGAAATTGTTTGATTTGCTTCGCGTTTCGGGGTCGTGGAAAATTTTTCACGGCACTTATCTTATTGGGGTCCGGTTTTACCCCGTGTTCGCTGATGATATGTCCTAGATAACTAACCTCTCTCCTCAGGAACTCGCATTTGTCCGGTTGCAAAACAAGATTAGCTTCTTTCAGCCTTTGCATTAATTTTTCGAACTTATTTTTGTGCTCCTGAAGAGAGCTGGCGTATATGACAATATCATCTAGATAAACAAAAATTTCGTTGCCTTGAAGACCGGACAGGACGTTGTCCATGAGTCTTTGGAAAGTTGCGGGCGCATTTTTCAGGCCGAAAGGCATCCTTTTAAACTCGTAGTGCCCGTGCGGCGTGGAAAATGCGGTTTTCGGAATATCGGCGGGTTCCATAGGAATTTGGTGGAACCCGCTCGCGAGGTCGAAGGTGCTAAAATACTTTGCGCTCCCGAGCTGGTCCAAGATCTCGGTGATGCAAGGGAGGGGATACGCGTCGGCTACGGACTTCTCATTAAGCGCGCGATAGTCTATCACGACGCGCCACTGTTTGTTGCCCAAGGAATCTGGTTTCTTGGGTACAACCCACAGTGGTGAATTGAATGGCGATTTTGAAGGAGAGATGACATCCTTTTGTAATAACTTCTCGACTTGTCGCCGAATCTCCTCCTTGTGGGCTGGCGGAAAGCGATACTGCTTTACATTTACGGGGCGATCGTCGATCGTCGGAATTTTATGCGTAGCGGCCGACGTATAACCTAATTTGTCGCCTTCGATATGAAAGCGATCCTGCGCGCTGTAGATGAGACGGATTACATGGTCCTTTTCCTCAGGATTGAGGTGATCGAGACGGAGGAGCTTCAGTATGCGTTCTAGACGCGATTCCGAGGATTCAGCGGATTTCGGCGGTAGCGGCGTTTTCGGCTTCGAATCCCGCTTTACATTGTTACCGACTGCTTGCGCGTAGGATAATTGTTGTACGCTAGCTACGTTGTAACGCGAAGGAGGAGCTTCGTTCGTCGAGTAGGATGTCGAATTAGAAATTGAATTAGAATTAGAATTTTCCCTTATGCGGGATGAGCCGATCGGTACGGCGGATACAGTGGATTTAGAATTGGAAATAGCAGATTTAATAAAAATTGGAAATAGTAAAGGACTCTCTTCCTCGTGGAGGGGAGTCATGGTTTGAATTGGCTCGAGGTTTACGTTGGGTAAGGTGATTTCCACCGCGCGGTCCGAAGAATTAATTATTCTGGTGACGGCTTTACCCTGTATTACCCTTACCAATGCGTTTCCGAAGAATATCCCCGGCGCCAAATCTATACGCGGAATTATTCCTTCCGGGAGGTTCGAGTTAATTACGCGGACCTTAATCCCGATATTTGAGCGCGGAGGAATTGCTATTCGATCTCCGCACTTCGGAGAAGAGACTTTATTCTTTATCTTTGAATTACGTTTCGCAGGCTTATCGCGTTTCGAAGGAGACTGTGCTTCACGCGGAGGCTGCGGCGGCGGCGGGCCGGAGATAGGATTTCGATGCGGCGTACTCGGAGTTTGTTTATTTTGTAGCGATAGCGGAGGAGTAGGTTTCGGATGCGGCGACGGTTCGTCGATTGGTTTTATTTCGTTCTCGAAGGGAATCGTCTGACCGTTCCATCGAATATATTTCTTTAAAACGAAATCTCCGCGTCCGCGCAAAATCCCGAGCCAAGGATTCCCGCGGTTTTGAGTGGAAAGTCGTCCCTCACCACGTTGAAAGGGACGACGCGGTCGAAAATAACTAAGTTTACCGTCCCTAGGGTAACGGTTCTGCCGTCGGTAACACCCGTTATTACGACTATTTCCGTAGTATCTATGCGCGCGGACGATTTTAACGCTGAACGTTTAATGATATTGACTTCCGCCCCGGTATCGATCATGAATCGCGTCGGCGCGACTAGAAGTTCTGTTTGCAAAATAACGTTCGGCGTACTCGTTTTGCCGGTGATGTTTACTGCGGCATCTCGGTTGAATCGGCGTTCGTATCGTTTGCTGCGAGAGGGCGGACTCTTGGTGCGGCCTCGCGACCTGTCTCGCGGCTGGTGCGGAGGCCGTGGTCGTTTCCCGAGTTTCTAGCTAAATTATTATTATACTGCCGCTTCCGGCACTCGTCGATATCGTGCCCAGGACTTTTGCAGTATCTGCAGAATTTACTAGCGTCTCTAGAAAAAATTTGACGCGGCTGTTCGAACGCGGCGCGCTGTGCGGGAGGGGGCGCGTCCCTGGGTCGCAGGTAAGCGTCCCGACGTTCTTGCGAAAGGTACGGCGGATTCGCTTTAAAGCGGCATTCAGTCGCGTAATGGCCATAATTGTTGCATTTGTTACAAACTATTTCCGTACGTTTTTCGCGTGAATCTACTCGTGACCGTGTTTTCCCTAACCGATTACAGTCGCGTTCGTATATTTGAAATAATTCCCGTGCTCGGGTGAAAATTTGTCGTAACGTATGGAACGAGTCTGTTGGCATTTGCATCCTAATTTCGGGGATAAGCCCGTCTCTGAAACACTGCGATGTTAGTTTGTTTACCGCTTCAAGAGACTCTTGAGGGTCTCGCTGAGTGAGGCGGTCGCAATCTATTATGGCGTTTCGTAGGTCTTTAACGCGGCCAATGTAGTCGAGAATATGTTCACCGGCGCGCATATATATATTTGTGAGTTCGCCCTTATAATTTTCGGAGGATTTAACGGGCGCGAACGAACTACGAAGGATGTCGGTTAATTGAAGGATCGTTGTACATGGTTCGTCCTCTAAAGCGGCATAAGCGCGTCCTTTGAGTTTGCCTTTAAGCAAACGTGTAAAAGTGCGTTCGCAGCCGTTAGGGATTAACTCGTAAGCTCTTTTGCATGCCCGAGTGAATTGCAAAACCGGGATATTCTGCCCGTCGAATGCAGGTATGGCTTCGAGTGCCTGTTTAAGGGAAAGCTCGTCGTGCTGTGAATAGTGCGCGTAAGGAAAAGTACCTGAGCTTTGTGTCGGAGTCGGATCTAAGTGCGGAAAATCTAGCGGCACCGTGTTTTCGCGTGTTAAGTCTGGCGTTCGGCGAATCGTCTCTATTTCGCGGCGTAGAATTTCAATTTGTTGTAATAGCGCAACGGTATTGGGATCCGCGTTATCACTTGCTTTCGCGGAACCGCTCGGTCGCGCGTTGTCCGGAATTTGATCGCTAGCGGTATCTTGAAAATCGAGCGTTCTGTTTATGCGTTTGTCGCGGTCGGCTTCTTGCATCGCGGCTGCTTTTTGTGCCTGTTGGCGTGTCTTTGTCGGTGGCGTCCTGGTTGCCATGGCTTTTTCGCGATCCCTTACGGCAGAATTTCCGGAAGAAAACGCGTGGCTATCCCACCGCTGTCACCAAAAATGTCACGTCCCGGAGTGCCGATGCACTCGATACGTTAAACGAGTCTAAGCCGGTTCCCGAAATCAACGCGAATTGCGCGGAGCTGGGTCCGTTGGCGGTTAGGACGCGATTTACCGAATAAAACATGCAGCACTTACCTTTTCGATGCATAGAATTTCTATTTGCTTTCCCGTTCCAGGTATCGTGGACGTCGTGGGTCGGAGACCGGGATCGCAGCGGCGTACGGCTGGAACGGCGGAACGGTTATTGGAACAAGGCGCCACGCAGGTTGATCCTGGCTGGTGCGTATCGTCGCTGAAATTGGACGGTCCTGGGCTCGTACGGGACGTACGGCGGCGAAAACCTCCTTGACGGGAACGGAAGCTGCTCGATGGTGATCCGGATACGGGTACTCGGGTGTACCTCCCACGTATTCGCGAATAAGATGTCGAATATATTCTTTTCGTCCCGCGCGTCGTGTACGCTTTCTCGGAGGCTCGGAGTTCATCGAGAGTATTTGCGCTTTGACAGGGTACTGCTCGGCTAAGCGTTGGTTCGCTCTAGCTTGCAGGGATCCGCGTGGGCGCAAGATACTCGGTTACGGTAGCAGTGAAGTAAGAGCAGCTAAGCGTTGGTTCGCTCTAACCGTCCAGCTTCAAGACTATCGCAGACGAATTCGGAACTAGTAAGATATTCGCGAGCGTACCAGCGAATTAGAATTAGGAATTATGATTGAATATTGAATAAAGAGGCGTTGGATCTGGTAAAAGCTAATGTATATTCTATAATTTCACTACCCTAATACACTTCGACTAATTCTAAGATATTGAATAAGGTTACAATAAGAGATTGAAATAGAACTAAGTTTACGTTAAGGACTCCGCTAAGGGAGATGCGATAAAAAGAGAAGCATTAGAGCTGAGAGCTCGTTGCTTGGGAGCCAAGTGCTCGATTCGGAGGCGAGATAGGAACTGACTTCGGATCAGCGCATCCGCGACCTCCTCGGGTCGCGAGGCGCGCGAGTCGCTGGGCCCCGGAGTGGGGACGGCGCGTGGCGGAAGAGCGGGGAGGCCGCTCGTGGTGGGGACGACCGCGTTACGCGGTGAGCCGCGCGCGTCGGCCGCGCGCTCGAGCGTGAACGTGTCTTAATTCTAGCGCACTTATATTATGTACATTTCCTTAATTCTATGTGTTTGTGGTGTGTGTATGTACATGAACGTGTCGTGTGCTTATACCTAAGACCGCATGTACGCGAATAGGGAATATGGGTGCGTAATTGCGGGTGAGTCCAGGAAGTAGTTGTCGTATTGCTCCTCTGGAGATGACGTGGGTGGAGACGGCCTCCTGGGGGTGGAAGGTGGTACGCCTGACGTTACAAGTGTCGCATTTACATTCATTTGAAGTGTAGAGGAGGAATACATAACACTTCACAAATCATATTACATCTTACCATGAAACATAGAAATGAGATGCGATATCGCGTTTTAAGAAGCATTAGAACTCTATTGCTACGATACCTAGATATCTGCAGACGCTAGTTCCTAGCAAGGAAGTGTCGCATTTACATTCATTTGAAGTGTAGAGGAGGAATACATAACACTTCGCAAATCATATTACATCTTACCATGAAACATAGAAATGAGATGCGATATCGCGTTTTAAGAAGCATTAGAACTCTATTGCTACGATGCCTAGACATCTGCAGACGCTATTTCCTAGCAAGGAAGTGTCGCATTTACATTCATTTGAAGTGTAGACGAGGAATACATGACACTACGCAAATCATATTATGTCTTACCACGAAACATAGAAATGAGATGCGATATCGCGTTTTAAGAAGCTTTAGAACTCTATAGCTACGATACCTAGACATCTGCAGACGCTATTTCCTAGCAAGGAACTGTCGCATTTACATTCATTTGAAGTGTAGACGAGGAATACATAACACTTCGCAAATCATGTTATATCTTACCATGAAACATAGAAATGAGATGCGACATCGCGTTTTAAGAAGCATTAGAACTCTATTGCTACGATGCCTAGACATCTGCAGACGCTATTTCCTAGCAAGGAAGTGTCGCATTTACATTCATTTGAAGGGCAGACGAGGAATACATGACACTTCGCAAATCATATTATATCTTACCACGAAACATAGAAATGAGATGCGATATCGCGTTTTAAGAAGCATTAGAACTCTACTGCTACGATACCTAGACATCTGCAGACGCTATTTCCTAGCAAGGAAGTGTCGCATTTACATTCATTTGAAGTGTAAAGGAGGAATACATAACACTTCGTAAATCATATTACTTCTTACCATGAAACATAGAAATGAGATGCGATATCGCGTTTTAGGAAGCATTAGAACTCTACTGCTATGATACCTAGACATCTGCAGACGCTATTTCCTAGCAAGGAAGTGTCGCATTTACATTCATTTGAAGTGTAGAGGAGGAATACATAACACTTCGCAAATCATATTACATCTTACCATGAAACATAGAAATGAGATGCGACATCGCGTTTTAAGAAGCATTAGAACTCTATTGCTACGATGCCCAGACATCTGCAGACGCTATTTCCTAGCAAGGAAGTGTCGCATTTACATTCATTTGAAGGGTAGACGAGGAATACATGACACTTCGCAAATCATATTATATCTTACCACGAAACATAGAAATGAGATGCGATATCGCGTTTTAAGAAGCTTTAGAACTCTATCGCTACGATACCTAGACATCTGCAGACGCTATTTCCTAGCAAGGAACTGTCGCATTTACATTCATTTGAAGTGTAGACGAGGAATACATAACACTTCGTAAATCATTTTATATCCTACCATGAAACATAGAAATGAGATGCGATATCGCGTTTTAAGAAGCATTAGAACACTATTGCTATGATAGGTAGACATTTGCAAACGCTATTTCCTGGCAAGGAAGTGTCGCATTTACATTCATTTGAAGTGTAGAGGAGGAATACATAACACTTCGCAAATCATATTACATATTACCATGAAACATAGAAGTGAGATGCGATATCGCGTTTTAAGAAGCATTAGAACTCTATTGCTACGATACGTAGACATCTGCAAACGCTATTTCCTAGCGAGGAAGTATCGCATTCACATTCATTTGAAGTGTAGACGAGGAATACATAACAATTCGCAAATCATGTTATATCTTACCATGAAACATAGAAATGAGATGTGATTTCGCGTTTTAAGAAGCATTAGAAATCTATTGCTACGATACCTAGACATTTGCAAACGCTATTTCCTGGCAAGGAAGTGTCGCATTTACATTCATTTGAAGTGTAGAGGAGGAATACATAACACTTCGCAAATCATATTACATCTTACCATGAAACATAGAAATGAGATGCGATATCGCGTTTTAAGAAGCATTAGAACTCTATTGCTACGATACCTTGATATCTGCAGACGCTATTTCCTTGCAAGGAAGTGTCGCATTTACATTCATTTGAAGTGTAGACGAGGAATACATAACACTTCGCGAATGATATTATATCTTACCATGAAACATAGAAATGAGATGCGATATCGCGTTTTAAGAAGCATTAGAACACTATTGCTACGATAGGTAGACATTTGCAAACGCTATTTCCTGGCAAGGAAGTGTCGCATTTACATTCATTTGAAGTGTAGAGGAGGAATACATGACACTTCGCAAATCATATTATATCTTACCATGAAACACAGAAATGAGATGCGATATCGCGTTTTAAGAATCATTAGAACTCTATCGCTACGATACCTAGACACTTGCAGACGCTATTTCCTAGCAAGGAAGTGTCGCATTTACATTCATTTGAAGTGGAGAGGAGGAATACATAACACTACGCAAATCATATTACATCTTAGCATGAAACATAGAAATGAGATGCGATATCGCGTTTTAAGAAGCATTAGAACTCTATTGCTACGATACCTAGACATCTGTAGCCGCTATTTCCTAGCAAGGAAGTGTCGCATTTACATTCATTTGAAGTGGAGAGGAGGAACACATAACACTTCGCAAATCATATTACATCTTACCATGAAACATAGAAATGAGATGCGATATCGCGTTTTAAGAAGCATTAGAACTCTATTGATACGATACATAGATATCTGCAGACGCTATTTCCTAGCAAGGAAGTGTCGCATTTAAATTCATTTGAAGTGTAGAGGAGGAATACATAACACTTCCCAAATCATATTTCATCTTACCATGAAACATAGAAATGAGATGCGATATCGCGTTTTAAGAAGCATTAGAACACTATTGCTACGATAGGTAGACATTTGCAAACGCTATTTCCTGGCAAGGAAGTGTCGCATTTACATTCATTTGAAGTGTAGAGGAGGAATACATAACACTTCGCAAATCATATTACATCTTACCATGAAACATAGAAATGAGATGCGATATCGCGTTTTAAGAAGCATTAGAACTCTATTGATACGATACATAGATATCTGCAGACGCTATTTCCTAGCAAGGAAGTGTCGCATTTACATTCATTTGAAGTGGAGAGGAGGAATACATAACACTACGCAAATCATATTACATCTTAACATGAAACATAGAAATGAGATGCGATATCGCGTTTTAAGAAGCATTAGAACACTATTGCTACGATAGGTAGACATCTTCAAACGCTATTTCCTGGCAAGGAAGTGTCAGATTTACATTCATTTGAAGTGTAGAGGCGGAATACATAACACTTCGCAAATCATATTACATCTTACCATGAAACATAGAAATGAGATGCGATATCGCTTTTTAAGAAGCATTAGAACACTATTGCTACGATAGGTAGACATTTGCAAACGCTATTTCCTGGCAAGGAAGTGTGGCATTTACATTCATTTGAAGTGTAGAGGAGGAATACATAACACTTCGCAAATCATATTATATCTTACCATGAAACATAGAAATGAGATGCGATATCGCGTTTTAAGAAGCATTAGAACACTATTGCTACGATAGGTAGACATTTGCAAACGCTATTTCCTGGCAAGGAAGTGTCGCATTTAAATTCATTTGAAGTGTAGACGAGGAATACATGACACTTCGCAGATCATATTATAACTTACCATGAAACATAGAAATGAGATGCGATATCGCGTTTTAAGAATCATAAGAACTCTATTGCTACGATACGTAGACATCTGCAAACGCTATTTCCTTGCAAGCAAGTGTCGCATTTACATTCATTTGAATCGTAGACGAGGAATGCATAACACTTCGCAAATCATATTACATCTTACCATGAAACATAGAAATGAGATGCGATATCGCGTTTTAAGCAGCATTAGAACTCTATTGCTACGATACCTAGACATCTGCAGACGCTATTTCCTCTCAAGGAAGTGTCGCATTTACATTCATTTGAAGTGGAGAGGAGGAATACATAACACATCGCAAATCATATTACATCTTACCATGAAACATAGAAATGAGATGCGATATCGCGTTTTAAGAAGCATTAGAACTCTATTGCTACGATACCTAGATATCTGCAGACGCTATTTCCTAGCAAGGAAGTGTCGCATTTACATTCATTTGAAGTGTGGAGGAGGAATACATAACACTTCGCAAATCATATTACATCTTACCATGAAACATAGAAGTGAGATGCGATATCGGGTTTTAAGAAGCATTAGAACTCTATTGCTACGATACCTAGATATCTGCGGACGCTATTTCCTCGCAAGCAAGTGTCGCATTTACATTCATTTGAATCGTAGACGAGGAATGCATAACACTTCGCAAATCATATTACATCTTACCATGAAACATAGAAATGAGATGCGATATCGCGTTTTAAGCAGCATTAGAACTCTATTGCTACGATACCTAGACATCTGCAGACGCTATTTCCTCTCAAGGAAGTGTCGCATTTACATTCATTTGAAGTGGAGAGGAGGAATACATAACACATCGCAAATCATATTACATCTTACCATGAAACATAGAAATGAGATGCGATATCGCGTTTTAAGAAGCATTAGAACTCTATTGCTACGATACCTAGATATCTGCAGACGCTATTTCCTAGCAAGGAAGTGTCGCATTTACATTCATTTGAAGTGTGGAGGAGGAATACATAACACTTCGCAAATCATATTACATCTTACCATGAAACATAGAAGTGAGATGCGATATCGGGTTTTAAGAAGCATTAGAACTCTATTGCTACGATACCTAGATATCTGCAGACGCTATTTCCTCGCAAGGAAGTGTCGCATTTACATTCATTTGAAGTGTAGAGGAGGAATACATGACTCTTCGCAAATCATATTATATCTTACCATGAAACATAGAAATGAGATGCGATATCGCGTTTTAAGAAGCATTAGAACACTATTGCTACGATAGGTAGACATTTGCAAACGCTATTTCCTGGCAAGGAAGTGTCGCATTTACATTCATTTGAAGTGTAGAGGAGGAATACATAACACTTCGCAAATCATATTACATCTTACCATGAAACATAGAAATGAGATGCGATATCGCGTTTTAAGAAGCATTAGAACTCTATTGATACGATACATAGATATCTGCAGACGCTATTTCCTAGCAAGGAAGTGTCGCATTTAAATTCATTTGAAGTGTAGAGGAGGAATACATAACACTTCGCAAATCATATTACATCTTACCATGAAACGTAGAAATGAGATGCGATATCGCGTTTTAAGAAGCATTAGAACTCTATTGCTACGATACCTAGACATCTGCAGACGCTATTTCCTAGCAAGGAAGAGTCGCATTTACATTCATTTGAAGCGTAGACGAGGAATACATGACACTTCGCAAATCATATTATATCTTACCATGAAACACAGAAATGAGATGCGATATCGCGTTTTAAGAAGCATTAGAACTCTATCGCTACGATACCTAGACACTTGCAGACGCTATTTCCTAGCAAGGAAGTGTCGCATTTACATTCATTTGAAGTGGAGAGGAGGAATACATAACACTACGCAAATCATATTACATCTTAACATGAAACATAGAAATGAGATGCGATATCGCGTTTTAAGAAGCATTAGAACACTATTGCTACGATAGGTAGACATCTTCAAACGCTATTTCCTGGCAAGGAAGTGTCAGATTTACATTCATTTGAAGTGTAGAGGAGGAATACATAACACTTCGCAAATCATATTACATCTTACCATGAAACATAGAAATGAGATGCGATATCGCGTTTTAAGAAGCATTAGAACACTATTGCTACGATAGGTAGACATTTGCAAACGCTATTTCCTGGCAAGGAAGTGTGGCATTTACATTCATTTGAAGTGTAGAGGAGGAATACATAACACTTCGCAAATCATATTATATCTTACCATGAAACATAGAAATGAGATGCGATATCGCGTTTTAAGAAGCATTAGAACACTATTGCTACGATAGGTAGACATTTGCAAACGCTATTTCCTGGCAAGGAAGTGTCGCATTTAAATTCATTTGAAGTGTAGACGAGGAATACATGACACTTCGCAGATCATATTATAACTTACCATGAAACATAGAAATGAGATGCGATATCGCGTTTTAAGAATCATAAGAACTCTATTGCTACGATACGTAGACATCTGCAAACGCTATTTCCTTGCAAGCAAGTGTCGCATTTACATTCATTTGAATCGTAGACGAGGAATGCATAACACTTCGCAAATCATATTACATCTTACCATGAAACATAGAAATGAGATGCGATATCGCGTTTTAAGCAGCATTAGAACTCTATTGCTACGATACCTAGACATCTGCAGACGCTATTTCCTCTCAAGGAAGTGTCGCATTTACATTCATTTGAAGTGGAGAGGAGGAATACATAACACATCGCAAATCATATTACATCTTACCATGAAACATAGAAATGAGATGCGATATCGCGTTTTAAGAAGCATTAGAACTCTATTGCTACGATACCTAGATATCTGCAGACGCTATTTCCTAGCAAGGAAGTGTCGCATTTACATTCATTTGAAGTGTGGAGGAGGAATACATAACACTTCGCAAATCATATTACATCTTACCATGAAACATAGAAGTGAGATGCGATATCGGGTTTTAAGAAGCATTAGAACTCTATTGCTACGATACCTAGATATCTGCAGACGCTATTTCCTCGCAAGGAAGTGTCGCATTTACATTCATTTGAAGTGTAGAGGAGGAATACATGACTCTTCGCAAATCATATTATATCTTACCATGAAACATAGAAATGAGATGCGATATCGCGTTTTAAGGAGCATTAGAACTCTATTGCTACGATGCCTAGACATCTGCTGACGCTATTTCCTGGCAAGGAAGTGTCAGATTTACATTCATTTGAAGTGTAGAGGAGGAATACATAACACTTCCCAAATCATATTTCATCTTACCATGAAACATAGAAATGAGATGCGATATCGCGTTTTAAGAAGCATTAGAACACTATTGCTACGATAGGTAGACATTTGCAAACGCTATTTCCTGGCAAGGAAGTGTCGCATTTACATTCATTTGAAGTGTAGAGGAGGAATACATAACACTTCGCAAATCATATTACATCTTACCATGAAACATAGAAATGAGATGCGATATCGCGTTTTAAGAAGCATTAGAACTCTATTGATACGATACATAGATATCTGCAGACGCTATTTCCTAGCAAGGAAGTGTCGCATTTAAATTCATTTGAAGTGTAGAGGAGGAATACATAACACTTCGCAAATCATATTACATCTTACCATGAAACGTAGAAATGAGATGCGATATCGCGTTTTAAGAAGCATTAGAACTCTATTGCTACGATACCTAGACATCTGTAGACGCTATTTCCTAGCAAGGAAGAGTCGCATTTACATTCATTTGAAGCGTAGACGAGGAATACATGACACTTCGCAAATCATATTATATCTTACCATGAAACACAGAAATGAGGTGCGATATCGCGTTTTAAGAAGCATTAGAACTCTATCGCTACGATACCTAGACACTTGCAGACGCTATTTCCTAGCAAGGAAGTGTCGCATTTACATTCATTTGAAGTGGAGAGGAGGAATACATAACACTTCGCAAATCATATTACATCTTACCATGAAACGTAGAAATGAGATGCGATATCGCGTTTTAAGAAGCATTAGAACTCTATTGCTACGATACCTAGACATCTGCAGACGCTATTTCCTAGCAAGGAAGAGTCGCATTTACATTCATTTGAAGCGTAGACGAGGAATACATGACACTTCGCAAATCATATTATATCTTACCATGAAACACAGAAATGAGATGCGATATCGCGTTTTAAGAAGCATTAGAACTCTATCGCTACGATACCTAGACACTTGCAGACGCTATTTCCTAGCAAGGAAGTGTCGCATTTACATTCATTTGAAGTGGAGAGGAGGAATACATAACACTACGCAAATCATATTACATCTTAACATGAAACATAGAAATGAGATGCGATATCGCGTTTTAAGAAGCATTAGAACACTATTGCTACGATAGGTAGACATCTTCAAACGCTATTTCCTGGCAAGGAAGTGTCAGATTTACATTCATTTGAAGTGTAGAGGAGGAATACATAACACTTCGCAAATCATATTACATCTTACCATGAAACATAGAAATGAGATGCGATATCGCGTTTTAAGAAGCATTAGAACACTATTGCTACGATAGGTAGACATTTGCAAACGCTATTTCCTGGCAAGGAAGTGTGGCATTTACATTCATTTGAAGTGTAGAGGAGGAATACATAACACTTCGCAAATCATATTATATCTTACCATGAAACATAGAAATGAGATGCGATATCGCGTTTTAAGAAGCATTAGAACACTATTGCTACGATAGGTAGACATTTGCAAACGCTATTTCCTGGCAAGGAAGTGTCGCATTTAAATTCATTTGAAGTGTAGACGAGGAATACATGACACTTCGCAGATCATATTATAACTTACCATGAAACATAGAAATGAGATGCGATATCGCGTTTTAAGAATCATAAGAACTCTATTGCTACGATACGTAGACATCTGCAAACGCTATTTCCTTGCAAGCAAGTGTCGCATTTACATTCATTTGAATCGTAGACGAGGAATGCATAACACTTCGCAAATCATATTACATCTTACCATGAAACATAGAAATGAGATGCGATATCGCGTTTTAAGCAGCATTAGAACTCTATTGCTACGATACCTAGACATCTGCAGACGCTATTTCCTCTCAAGGAAGTGTCGCATTTACATTCATTTGAAGTGGAGAGGAGGAATACATAACACATCGCAAATCATATTACATCTTACCATGAAACATAGAAATGAGATGCGATATCGCGTTTTAAGAAGCATTAGAACTCTATTGCTACGATACCTAGATATCTGCAGACGCTATTTCCTAGCAAGGAAGTGTCGCATTTACATTCATTTGAAGTGTGGAGGAGGAATACATAACACTTCGCAAATCATATTACATCTTACCATGAAACATAGAAGTGAGATGCGATATCGGGTTTTAAGAAGCATTAGAACTCTATTGCTACGATACCTAGATATCTGCAGACGCTATTTCCTCGCAAGGAAGTGTCGCATTTACATTCATTTGAAGTGTAGAGGAGGAATACATGACTCTTCGCAAATCATATTATATCTTACCATGAAACATAGAAATGAGATGCGATATCGCGTTTTAAGGAGCATTAGAACTCTATTGCTACGATGCCTAGACATCTGCTGACGCTATTTCCTGGCAAGGAAGTGTCAGATTTACATTCATTTGAAGTGTAGAGGAGGAATACATAACACTTCCCAAATCATATTTCATCTTACCATGAAACATAGAAATGAGATGCGATATCGCGTTTTAAGAAGCATTAGAACACTATTGCTACGATAGGTAGACATTTGCAAACGCTATTTCCTGGCAAGGAAGTGTCGCATTTACATTCATTTGAAGTGTAGAGGAGGAATACATAACACTTCGCAAATCATATTACATCTTACCATGAAACATAGAAATGAGATGCGATATCGCGTTTTAAGAAGCATTAGAACTCTATTGATACGATACATAGATATCTGCAGACGCTATTTCCTAGCAAGGAAGTGTCGCATTTAAATTCATTTGAAGTGTAGAGGAGGAATACATAACACTTCGCAAATCATATTACATCTTACCATGAAACGTAGAAATGAGATGCGATATCGCGTTTTAAGAAGCATTAGAACTCTATTGCTACGATACCTAGACATCTGTAGACGCTATTTCCTAGCAAGGAAGAGTCGCATTTACATTCATTTGAAGCGTAGACGAGGAATACATGACACTTCGCAAATCATATTATATCTTACCATGAAACACAGAAATGAGGTGCGATATCGCGTTTTAAGAAGCATTAGAACTCTATCGCTACGATACCTAGACACTTGCAGACGCTATTTCCTAGCAAGGAAGTGTCGCATTTACATTCATTTGAAGTGGAGAGGAGGAATACATAACACTTCGCAAATCATATTACATCTTACCATGAAACGTAGAAATGAGATGCGATATCGCGTTTTAAGAAGCATTAGAACTCTATTGCTACGATACCTAGACATCTGCAGACGCTATTTCCTAGCAAGGAAGAGTCGCATTTACATTCATTTGAAGCGTAGACGAGGAATACATGACACTTCGCAAATCATATTATATCTTACCATGAAACACAGAAATGAGATGCGATATCGCGTTTTAAGAAGCATTAGAACTCTATCGCTACGATACCTAGACACTTGCAGACGCTATTTCCTAGCAAGGAAGTGTCGCATTTACATTCATTTGAAGTGGAGAGGAGGAATACATAACACTACGCAAATCATATTACATCTTAGCATGAAACATAGAAATGAGATGCGATATCGCGTTTTAAGAAGCATTAGAACTCTATTGCTACGATACCTAGACATCTGTAGCCGCTATTTCCTAGCAAGGAAGTGTCGCATTTACATTCATTTGAAGTGGAGAGGAGGAACACATAACACTTCGCAAATCATATTACATCTTACCATGAAACATAGAAATGAGATGCGATATCGCGTTTAAAGAAGCATTAGAACTCTATTGATACGATACATAGATATCTGCAGACGCTATTTCCTAGCAAGGAAGTGTCGCATTTAAATTCATTTGAAGTGTAGAGGAGGAATACATAACACTTCCCAAATCATATTTCATCTTACCATGAAACATAGAAATGAGATGCGATATCGCGTTTTAAGAAGCATTAGAACACTATTGCTACGATAGGTAGACATTTGCAAACGCTATTTCCTGGCAAGGAAGTGTCGCATTTACATTCATTTGAAGTGTAGAGGAGGAATACATAACACTTCGCAAATCATATTACATCTTACCATGAAACATAGAAATGAGATGCGATATCGCGTTTTAAGAAGCATTAGAACTCTATCGATACGATACATAGATATCTGCAGACGCTATTTCCTAGCAAGGAAGTGTCGCATTTAAATTCATTTGAAGTGTAGAGGAGGAATACATAACACTTCGCAAATCATATTACATCTTACCATGAAACGTAGAAATGAGATGCGATATCGCGTTTTAAGAAGCATTAGAAATCTATTGCTACGATACCTAGACATCTGCAGACGCTATTTCCTAGCAAGGAAGAGTCGCATTTACATTCATTTGAAGCGTAGACGAGGAATACATGACACTTCGCAAATCATATTATATCTTACCATGAAACACAGAAATGAGATGCGATATCGCGTTTTAAGAAGCATTAGAACTCTATCGCTACGATACCTAGACACTTGCAGACGCTATTTCCTAGCAAGGAAGTGTCGCATTTACATTCATTTGAAGTGGAGAGGAGGAATACATAACACTACGCAAATCATATTACATCTTAGCATGAAACATAGAAATGAGATGCGATATCGCGTTTTAAGAAGCATTAGAACACTATTGCTACGATAGGTAGACATCTTCAAACGCTATTTCCTGGCAAGGAAGTGTCAGATTTACATTCATTTGAAGTGTAGAGGAGGAATACATAACACTTCGCAAATCATATTACATCTTACCATGAAACATAGAAATGAGATGCGATATCGCGTTTTAAGAAGCATTAGAACACTATTGCTACGATAGGTAGACATTTGCAAACGCTATTTCCTGGCAAGGAAGTGTGGCATTTACATTCATTTGAAGTGTAGAGGAGGAATACATAACACTTCGCAAATCATATTATATCTTACCATGAAACATAGAAATGAGATGCGATATCGCGTTTTAAGAAGCATTAGAACACTATTGCTACGATAGGTAGACATTTGCAAACGCTATTTCCTGGCAAGGAAGTGTCGCATTTAAATTCATTTGAAGTGTAGACGAGGAATACATGACACTTCGCAGATCATATTATAACTTACCATGAAACATAGAAATGAGATGCGATATCGCGTTTTAAGAATCATAAGAACTCTATTGCTACGATACGTAGACATCTGCAAACGCTATTTCCTTGTGTCACGTCCCGGAGTGCCGATGCACTCGATACGTTAAAACGAGTTTAAGCCGGTTCCCGAAATCAACGCGAATTGCGCGGAGCTGGGTTCGTTGGCGGTTAGGACGCGATTTACCGAATAAAACATGCAGCACTTACCTTTTCGATGCATAGAATTTCTATTTGCTTTCCCGTTCCAGGTATCGTGGACGTCGTGGGTCGGAGACCGGGATCGCAGCGGCGTACGGCTGGAACGGCGGAACGGTTATTGGAACAAGGCGCCACGCAGGTTGATCCTGGCTGGTGCGTATCGTCGCTGAAATTGGACGGTCCTGGGCTCGTACGGGACGTACGGCGGCGAAAACCTCCTTGACGGGAACGGAAGCTGCTCGATGGTGATCCGGATACGGGTACTCGGGTGTACCTCCCACGTATTCGCGAATAAGATGTCGAATATATTCTTTTCGTCCCGCGCGTCGTGTACGCTTTCTCGGAGGCTCGGAGTTCATCGAGAGTATTTGCGCTTTGACAGGGTACTGCTCGGCTAAGCGTTGGTTCGCTCTAGCTTGCAGGGATCCGCGTGGGCGCAAGATACTCGGTTACGGTAGCAGTGAAGTAAGAGCAGCTAAGCGTTGGTTCGCTCTAACCGTCCAGCTTCAAGACTATCGCAGACGAATTCGGAACTAGTAAGATATTCGCGAGCGTACCAGCGAATTAGAATTAGGAATTATGATTGAATATTGAATAAAGAGGCGTTGGATCTGGTAAAAGCTAATGTATATTCTATAATTTCACTACCCTAATACACTTCGACTAATTCTAAGATATTGAATAAGGTTACAATAAGAGATTGAAATAGAACTAAGTTTACGTTAAGGACTCCGCTAAGGGAGATGCGATAAAAAGAGAAGCATTAGAGCTGAGAGCTCGTTGCTTGGGAGCCAAGTGCTCGATTCGGAGGCGAGATAGGAACTGACTTCGGATCAGCGCGTCCGCGACCTCCTCGGGTCGCGAGGCGCGCGAGTCGCTGGGCCCCGGAGTGGGGACGGCGCGTGGCGGAAGAGCGGGGAGGCCGCTCGTGGTGGGGACGACCGCGTTACGCGGTGAGCCGCGCGCGTCGGCCGCGCGCTCGAGCGTGAACGTGTCTTAATTCTAGCGCACTTATATTATGTACATTTCCTTAATTCTATGTGTTTGTGGTGTGTGTATGTACATGAACGTGTCGTGTGCTTATACCTAAGACCGCATGTACGTGAATAGGGAATATGGGTGCGTAATTGCGGGTGAGTCCAGGAAGTAGTTGTCGTATTGCTCCTCTGGAGATGACGTGGGTGGAGACGGCCTCCTGGGGGTGGAAGGTGGTACGCCTGACGTTACACCACCCCCCTTGGAAAAAGAATCTCGGCCATGCCGAGATCTCTTGTCTGTCCTTCGGAACTCGGAGGGTTGGAATTTCTCGCCTGGCTCGTCCTGGCGAGGTCGTTTGAATACTGGACGGCGTTGATGAGCATTGTTCGTACTGGAGGAACTAGAGTCACTTTCGCGATTAGCGTTCGTTTGAAGTTCACTGGTTTCACTATCACTCAGTTCGAATTGTGTCACTTTCATTTCGCCCATTCTTGCGCTATACATACTATGCATTCTTTTACACAGCTTAATTTTATTAGTATGCACAATCTTATGTCGGCCTTTTACATTGAGTTTGACGTTGTTTTTGTTCAAAACTTCGAGAATTCTGTATGGTCCCGAATACTGTGCTTGAAACTTATGTTTATGGGGTTCTTTTAAGAGATAAACCCATTGACCAACCTCGAAATTTTGAACGTTAAGATTTCGATCGTAATAAAATTTGGATTTTTGTTTCGCGTTATCTAAATTGGTTTTCGCTATTTCCTGTGATTTTGAAATTCTCTCGTGGAGCTCGATAAGGTAATCGCTATATGTCTCGTTTTCGGAATTATCCTGAAAAGGAGTGGCTGACGGTGTCCTTGCTATTCTTCCAAACACTAGTTCGTGCGGTGTATACAGCGTTCCCTCGTGTACACTAGTATTATACGAGAACATTGCATACGGTAACCACTTTTCCCAGTTGTTACTCGCCTCGATATAGTGCTTCAAATACTCGGCCAAGACATGGTGGGATCTCTCAACAGACCCGTTCGTTTGAGGATGAAATGCAGTGGATTTGTACTGTTTAATGCGAAACTTAATTGCTATTGCTTTGATCAGACTGTTTATGAAATTTGAGCCCTGATCTGTAAGTATACCCTTCGGGCATCCGAACTTGCAAATGAATTCTCTGATCAATGCATCGGCAATGTTGACTGCGGTAGTTGTTTTTAGAGGGATAGCTATGGAATATTTCGTGAGGAGATCCTGAATGGTCAGTATATTCGTAAAACCATCAGGTGTTTCAGGGAGAGGACCCATAACATCCATAGAGATCTTATCAAAGGCCCTGCCAGGGGTGTCTGTCAAGGTAAGCGGTTGCCTGGTTTTGATTCTAACTAATTTTTCAGTTTGGCAACTCTTACACTTGCCGATATATTCTTGAATTTGTGTCTTCATATTAGGCCAAAAATATTGTTGCCTAATACGGGAGTAAGTTTTATTGACGCCCTTGTGGCCTCCCACAGGTGAGTCGTGGTTTTCTTTAATTATCTTCAATCTGTCTTCGATCGAAGGGGTTCGAATTAAGCCCTGGCAGACTGTGATACAGGTATTTGTCTCGTAAAATAGATCTTGTAGGATTTTTTGTACTCTGGACCAGGAAATGGAATCGATGGAGGTTTGTGCGATGCTGAATGATGATAATTGTAGTTCATTCACCACGTCGTATAAGGATCGGAAAGTTTCTATGGCTGTTTGGAAATCGACCGTTCTGCTGGGGTGATCGATAATTGGAAGTTGGATTTGATAGTCTTGTTCGATTTTGATAACCCTTGCTTTTGAGAGGGTGAGATCTCTGTGTGGGATGAATTTGCCGGCTCTCTCGAGGTCTTTGGCGCCCGTGTCGTATGGGTGCCCTGACCGTGTGACGAAAACAACCAAGTTGTCTCGTCTTGTTGAAATGGAGTCGCGGCTAAATTTAAATAACGGCTCGTATCTGACGTGCTCGTTTGGAAGAGGAATATAGAATTCTGGATTATCGGAAGCAGGGTGCGGAGATGGTGATGCGTCGGTAGAGGAGGGAATATCTGGCGTCGGTAAATCGGTTCCCGATGTTACCGGTGTAGGAGGTGGCGCTGGAGTGGAGTATTTTTTGCGGAGTTCCGGGGAGACGTCAAAGATGTCGTCCTCGGAGTCGTGACTATGGGAAAGCGGGAAAATTTGGACAGGATTTCGCGACAATGCGTCTGCATTTACGTTTGTCTTTCCGCTTTTGTAAACCATTTCGTAGTCAAACTCTGCAAGTTTGAGCCTCCAACGCACGAGTCTACTGGATGGGTCTTTGACCGAGTTCATCCACACTAACGGCCGATGATCGGTAACAAGTTTAAATTGATTACCGTATATATACGGTCGAAAATAGTGGACAGCGTAGACAATCGCCAGACACTCCTTCTCGATAGTGGAATAATTCCTTTCCGCGGTGTTCAGTAATCGCGACGTATACGCGATTGGCAAATCGCGGCCTATCGGACCCTGACTTAAAATAGCGCCGATCGCTTCGGCGGACGCATCGGTGGTTATTACAAACGGTTTCTTGAAATTTGGATATTGTAATATGGGCGCCTCGCATAGGCAGTCCCGAAGTCTTACAAAAGAATTTTCTTGTTCGTTGCGCCACGTAAAAGGCGCGTCTTTTTTGAGTAGATTCGTCAACGGTTTGGCGATTTGTGAAAAGTTCGCTATAAATCTCCTATAATACCCCGCGAGCCCGAGAAATTGTTTGATTTGCTTCGCGTTTCGGGGTCGTGGAAAATTTTTCACGGCACTTATCTTATTGGGGTCCGGTTTTACCCCGTGTTCGCTGATGATATGTCCTAGATAACTAACCTCTCTCCTCAGGAACTCGCATTTGTCCGGTTGCAAAACAAGATTAGCTTCTTTCAGCCTTTGCATTAATTTTTCGAACTTATTTTTGTGCTCCTGAAGAGAGCTGGCGTATATGACAATATCATCTAGATAAACAAAAATTTCGTTGCCTTGAAGACCGGACAGGACGTTGTCCATGAGTCTTTGGAAAGTTGCGGGCGCATTTTTCAGGCCGAAAGGCATCCTTTTAAACTCGTAGTGCCCGTGCGGCGTGGAAAATGCGGTTTTCGGAATATCGGCGGGTTCCATAGGAATTTGGTGGAACCCGCTCGCGAGGTCGAAGGTGCTAAAATACTTTGCGCTCCCGAGCTGGTCCAAGATCTCGGTGATGCAAGGGAGGGGATACGCGTCGGCTACGGACTTCTCATTAAGCGCGCGATAGTCTATCACGACGCGCCACTGTTTGTTGCCCAAGGAATCTGGTTTCTTGGGTACAACCCACAGTGGTGAATTGAATGGCGATTTTGAAGGAGAGATGACATCCTTTTGTAATAACTTCTCGACTTGTCGCCGAATCTCCTCCTTGTGGGCTGGCGGAAAGCGATACTGCTTTACATTTACGGGGCGATCGTCGATCGTCGGAATTTTATGCGTAGCGGCCGACGTATAACCTAATTTGTCGCCTTCGATATGAAAGCGATCCTGCGCGCTGTAGATGAGACGGATTACATGGTCCTTTTCCTCAGGATTGAGGTGATCGAGACGGAGGAGCTTCAGTATGCGTTCTAGACGCGATTCCGAGGATTCAGCGGATTTCGGCGGTAGCGGCGTTTTCGGCTTCGAATCCCGCTTTACATTGTTACCGACTGCTTGCGCGTAGGATAATTGTTGTACGCTAGCTACGTTGTAACGCGAAGGAGGAGCTTCGTTCGTCGAGTAGGATGTCGAATTAGAAATTGAATTAGAATTAGAATTTTCCCTTATGCGGGATGAGCCGATCGGTACGGCGGATACAGTGGATTTAGAATTGGAAATAGCAGATTTAATAAAAATTGGAAATAGTAAAGGACTCTCTTCCTCGTGGAGGGGAGTCATGGTTTGAATTGGCTCGAGGTTTACGTTGGGTAAGGTGATTTCCACCGCGCGGTCCGAAGAATTAATTATTCTGGTGACGGCTTTACCCTGTATTACCCTTACCAATGCGTTTCCGAAGAATATCCCCGGCGCCAAATCTATACGCGGAATTATTCCTTCCGGGAGGTTCGAGTTAATTACGCGGACCTTAATCCCGATATTTGAGCGCGGAGGAATTGCTATTCGATCTCCGCACTTCGGAGAAGAGACTTTATTCTTTATCTTTGAATTACGTTTCGCAGGCTTATCGCGTTTCGAAGGAGACTGTGCTTCACGCGGAGGCTGCGGCGGCGGCGGGCCGGAGATAGGATTTCGATGCGGCGTACTCGGAGTTTGTTTATTTTGTAGCGATAGCGGAGGAGTAGGTTTCGGATGCGGCGACGGTTCGTCGATTGGTTTTATTTCGTTCTCGAAGGGAATCGTCTGACCGTTCCATCGAATATATTTCTTTAAAAACGAAATCTCCGCGTCCGCGCAAAATCCCGAGCCAAGGATTCCCGCGGTTTTGAGTGGAAAGTCGTCCCTCACCACGTTGAAAGGGACGACGCGGTCGAAAATAACTAAGTTTACCGTCCCTAGGGTAACGGTTCTGCCGTCGGTAACACCCGTTATTACGACTATTTCCGTAGTATCTATGCGCGCGGACGATTTTAACGCTGAACGTTTAATGATATTGACTTCCGCCCCGGTATCGATCATGAATCGCGTCGGCGCGACTAGAAGTTCTGTTTGCAAAATAACGTTCGGCGTACTCGTTTTGCCGGTGATGTTTACTGCGGCATCTCGGTTGAATCGGCGTTCGTATCGTTTGCTGCGAGAGGGCGGACTCTTGGTGCGGCCTCGCGACCTGTCTCGCGGCTGGTGCGGAGGCCGTGGTCGTTTCCCGAGTTTCTAGCTAAATTATTATTATACTGCCGCTTCCGGCACTCGTCGATATCGTGCCCAGGACTTTTGCAGTATCTGCAGAATTTACTAGCGTCTCTAGAAAAAATTTGACGCGGCTGTTCGAACGCGGCGCGCTGTGCGGGAGGGGGCGCGTCCCTGGGTCGCAGGTAAGCGTCCCGACGTTCTTGCGAAAGGTACGGCGGATTCGCTTTAAAGCGGCATTCAGTCGCGTAATGGCCATAATTGTTGCATTTGTTACAAACTATTTCCGTACGTTTTTCGCGTGAATCTACTCGTGACCGTGTTTTCCCTAACCGATTACAGTCGCGTTCGTATATTTGAAATAATTCCCGTGCTCGGGTGAAAATTTGTTGTAACGTATGGAACGAGTCTGTTGGCATTTGCATCCTAATTTCGGGGATAAGCCCGTCTCTGAAACACTGCGATGTTAGTTTGTTTACCGCTTCAAGAGACTCTTGAGGGTCTCGCTGAGTGAGGCGGTCGCAATCTATTATGGCGTTTCGTAGGTCTTTAACGCGGCCAATGTAGTCGAGAATATGTTCACCGGCGCGCATATATATATTTGTGAGTTCGCCCTTATAATGTTCGGCGGATTTAACGGGCGCGAACGAACTACGAAGGATGTCGGTTAATTGAAGGATCGTTGTACATGGTTCGTCCTCTAAAGCGGCATAAGCGCGTCCTTTGAGTTTGCCTTTAAGCAAACGTGTAAAAGTGCGTTCGCAGCCGTTAGGGATTAACTCGTAAGCTCTTTTGCATGCCCGAGTGAATTGCAAAACCGGGATATTCTGCCCGTCGAATGCAGGTATGGCTTCGAGTGCCTGTTTAAGGGAAAGCTCGTCGTGCTGTGAATAGTGCGCGTAAGGAAAAGTACCTGAGCTTTGTGTCGGAGTCGGATCTAAGTGCGGAAAATCTAGCGGCACCGTGTTTTCGCGTGTTAAGTCTGGCGTTCGGCGAATCGTCTCTATTTCGCGGCGTAGAATTTCAATTTGTTGTAATAGCGCAACGGTATTGGGATCCGCGTTATCACTTGCTTTCGCGGAACCGCTCGGTCGCGCGTTGTCCGGAATTTGATCGCTAGCGGTATCTTGAAAATCGAGCGTTCTGTTTATGCGTTTGTCGCGGTCGGCTTCTTGCATCGCGGCTGCTTTTTGTGCCTGTTGGCGTGTCTTTGTCGGTGGCGTCCTGGTTGCCATGGCTTTTTCGCGATCCCTTACGGCAGAATTTCCGGAAGAAAACGCGTGGCTATCCCACCGCTGTCACCAAAAATGTCACGTCCCGGAGTGCCGATGCACTCGATACGTTAAACGAGTCTAAGCCGGTTCCCGAAATCAACGCGAATTGCGCGGAGCTGGGTTCGTTGGCGGTTAGGACGCGATTTACCGAATAAAACATGCAGCACTTACCTTTTCGATGCATAGAATTTCTATTTGCTTTCCCGTTCCAGGTATCGTGGACGTCGTGGGTCGGAGACCGGGATCGCAGCGGCGTACGGCTGGAACGGCGGAACGGTTATTGGAACAAGGCGCCACGCAGGTTGATCCTGGCTGGTGCGTATCGTCGCTGAAATTGGACGGTCCTGGGCTCGTACGGCAAGATGTAATATGATTTGCGAAGTGTTATGTATTCCTCCTCCACACTTCAAATGAATGTAAATGCGACACTTCCTTGCTAGGAAATAGCGTCTGCAGATATCTAGGTATCGTAGCAATAGAGTTCTAATGCTTCTTAAAACGCGATATCGCATCTCATTTCTATGTTTCATGGTAAGATGTAATATGATTTGCGATGTGTTATGTATTCCTCCTCTCCACTTCAAATGAATGTAAATGCGACACTTCCTTGAGAGGAAATAGCGTCTGCAGATGTCTAGGTATCGTAGCAATAGAGTTCTAATGCTGCTTAAAACGCGATATCGCATCTCATTTCTATGTTTCATGGTAAGATGTAATATGATTTGCGAAGTGTTATGCATTCCTCGTCTACGATTCAAATGAATGTAAATGCGACACTTGCTTGCAAGTGTAACGTCAGGCGTACCACCTTCCACCCCCAGGAGGCCGTCTCCACCCACGTCATCTCCAGAGGAGCAATACGACAACTACTTCCTGACTCACCCGCAATTACGCACCCATATTCCCTGTTCGCGTACATGCGGTCTTAGGTATAAGCACACGACACGTTCATGTACATACACACACCACAAACACATAGAATTAAGGAAATGTACATAATATAAGTGCGCTAGAATTAAGACACGTTCACGCTCGAGCGCGCGGCCGACGCGCGCGGCTCACCGCGTAACGCGGTCGTCCCCACCACGAGCGGCCTCCCCGCTCTTCCGCCACGCGCCGTCCCCACTCCGGGGCCCAGCGACTCGCGCGCCTCGCGACCCGAGGAGGTCGCGGACGCGCTGATCCGAAGTCAGTTCCTATCTCGCCTCCGAATCGAGCACTTGGCTCCCAAGCAACGAGCTCTCAGCTCTAATGCTTCTCTTTTTATCGCATCTCCCTTAGCGGAGTCCTTAACGTAAACTTAGTTCTATTTCAATCTCTTATTGTAACCTTATTCAATATCTTAGAATTAGTCGAAGTGTATTAGGGTAGTGAAATTATAGAATATACATTAGCTTTTACCAGATCCAACGCCTCTTTATTCAATATTCAATCATAATTCCTAATTCTAATTCGCTGGTACGCTCGCGAATATCTTACTAGTTCCGAATTCGTCTGCGATAGTCTTGAAGCTGGACGGTTAGAGCGAACCAACGCTTAGCTGCTCTTACTTCACTGCTACCGTAACCGAGTATCTTGCGCCCACGCGGATCCCTGCAAGCTAGAGCGAACCAACGCTTAGCCGAGCAGTACCCTGTCAAAGCGCAAATACTCTCGATGAACTCCGAGCCTCCGAGAAAGCGTACACGACGCGCGGGACGAAAAGAATATATTCGACATCTTATTCGCGAATACGTGGGAGGTACACCCGAGTACCCGTATCCGGATCACCATCGAGCAGCTTCCGTTCCCGTCAAGGAGGTTTTCGCCGCCGTACGTCCCGTACGAGCCCAGGACCGTCCAATTTCAGCGACGATACGCCACCAGCCAGGATCAACCTGCGTGGCGCCTTGTTCCAATAACCGTTCCGCCGTTCCAGCCGTACGCCGCTGCGATCCCGGTCTCCGACCCACGACGTCCACGATACCTGGAACGGGAAAGCAAATAGAAATTCTATGCATCGAAAAGGTAAGTGCTGCATGTTTTATTCGGTAAATCGCGTCCTAACCGCCAACGAACCCAGCTCCGCGCAATTCGCGTTGATTTCGGGAACCGGCTTAGACTCGTTTAACGTATCGAGTGCATCGGCACTCCGGGACGTGACATTTTTGGTGACAGCGGTGGGATAGCCACGCGTTTTCTTCCGGAAATTCTGCCGTAAGGGATCGCGAAAAAAGCCATGGCAACCAGGACGCCACCGACAAAGACACGCCAACAGGCACAAAAAGCAGCCGCGATGCAAGAAGCCGACCGCGACAAACGCATAAACAGAACGCTCGATTTTCAAGATACCGCTAGCGATCAAATTCCGGACAACGCGCGACCGAGCGGTTCCGCGAAAGCAAGTGATAACGCGGATCCCAATACCGTTGCGCTATTACAACAAATTGAAATTCTACGCCGCGAAATAGAGACGATTCGCCGAACGCCAGACTTAACACGCGAAAACACGGTGCCGCTAGATTTTCCGCACTTAGATCCGACTCCGACACAAAGCTCAGGTACTTTTCCTTACGCGCACTATTCACAGCACGACGAGCTTTCCCTTAAACAGGCACTCGAAGCCATACCTGCATTCGACGGGCAGAATATCCCGGTTTTGCAATTCACTCGGGCATGCAAAAGAGCTTACGAGTTAATCCCTAACGGCTGCGAACGCACTTTTACACGTTTGCTTAAAGGCAACTCAAAGGACGCGCTTATGCCGCTTTAGAGGACGAACCATGTACAACGATCCTTCAATTAACCGACATCCTTCGTAGTTCGTTCGCGCCCGTTAAATCCGCCGAACATTATAAGGGCGAACTCACAAATATATATATGCGCGCCGGTGAACATATTCTCGACTACATTGGCCGCGTTAAAGACCTACGAAACGCCATAATAGATTGCGACCGCCTCACTCAGCGAGACCCTCAAGAGTCTCTTGAAGCGGTAAACAAACTAACATCGCAGTGTTTCAGAGACGGGCTTATCCCCGAAATTAGGATGCAAATGCCAACAGACTCGTTCCATACGTTACAACAAATTTTCACCCGAGCACGGGAATTATTTCAAATATACGAACGCGACTGTAATCGGTTAGGGAAAACACGGTCACGAGTAGATTCACGCGAAAAACGTACGGAAATAGTTTGTAACAAATGCAACAATTATGGCCATTACGCGACTGAATGCCGCTTTAAAGCGAATCCGCCGTACCTTTCGCAAGAACGTCGGGACGCTTACCTGCGACCCAGGGACGCGCCCCCTCCCGCACAGCGCGCCGCGTTCGAACAGCCGCGTCAAATTTTTTCTAGAGACGCTAGTAAATTCTGCAGATACTGCAAAAGTCCTGGGCACGATATCGACGAGTGCCGGAAGCGGCAGTATAATAATAATTTAGCTAGAAACTCGGGAAACGACCACGGCCTCCGCACCAGCCGCGAGACAGGTCGCGAGGCCGCACCAAGAGTCCGCCCTCTCGCAGCAAACGATACGAACGCCGATTCAACCGAGATGCCGCAGTAAACATCACCGGCAAAACGAGTACGCCGAACGTTATTTTGCAAACAGAACTTCTAGTCGCGCCGACGCGATTCATGATCGATACCGGGGCGGAAGTCAATATCATTAAACGTTCAGCGTT